>NW_007740334.1:37754-38979 GCF_000696425.1 Galeopterus variegatus | reverse complement strand
AAAACCTGGCAAAATAACAAGTGAACTAAATACTTTCTTACTTTTTCTACCATCCAAAATCAAGTAATGATTGCTTCCACTGAAGTCTCAGTAAAATAACCAATCTAATCTGACTGCTGTGAACTCTGTGACAGACTCAACACCCCTGACCCTTCCCTTTTGTTGTCACCCAGGGGCACTGGGCCATCAATCTACTGAGCTCCTCTGATGCATGGACTTCTAATAAGCATGTGTTACAAAGAGGTGACTTCTGCAGTGCAAGCCTTAAATCCAAAGTCTGGGTGGTGCAGTTGAAAAGAGGAATTGTCTACACTTTGGTGCCAGGGGCCTGGCCTGCTTTCTACAGCCCACGTTGAAATGCTGGGGGTCAGAGGAACACCCAATGATCAAACAATTACTGAGAAATTTGTCCTGTGGGGTGGGAGGGAGCGGGAATCCCAGAACTGACTATAATCCTTAAATTCCCATGGTCAATCCTTTAACCCTGTGTTTCAGGATAGAAAAACTGCTAAAAACACAGATTGGGGGGGGGGGGGGCAANTCCTGAGGTTTTATTTGGGGGAATAAAGTGCCTTTCCCAGGCAGCACTGTAGTGGTCTGTTCAAGAACCAAGACCCTTGGCCTTAGAGTCAGACTCCTTAGTGACCAATCGGACATTTTCCCTGCACTCTGAAGGGAGACCTCCACGTGTGCACTTGCCAAGCCTGGGAGAGGAAATGGCCTTGTGCTGTCATGCCCACGTGTCTGTCCCCTGGGAACTTGCCTGACCTGTTCTGTGGAGATTTCAACACGTTCTAAAGCATCAACTTTAATTTCTTCTGACCGCAATGTATGGTCACATTTTCTGTCCTCTAGTTGGCAGTTTGAAGGGAAGGATAGTGCTGAGGGTGGTTCTGTGGTGGGGCAGAGCAATCAGGAAAGTCCATCAGTGGAATTGTGCTGCTCGGGGGAGCCACTTACTGCAAATAGACTGTCTCCCTCAGTGTCCAAACCAAGGCTTCCAAGGTCACACTGCACCACAGGCCCGGGAAACCGCATTTTAAAGCTCCCCATTCATATGAACATACAGCCTTGTTTTGCAAACAGGACTCCTGAGAGCAAGGGAACAAAAAATATAATTAAGGAGATTAAAACATAAAATGTCCTACCTTGTATTATAAGAAACTGCTTACTTCCCATAAAAAGATGAATTCAGAGTTAGCCACTTGCAGTTATCTTACTTCTG
>NW_007740334.1:35703-37487 GCF_000696425.1 Galeopterus variegatus | reverse complement strand
GGACGTGAGCCGTCGGGATTCCCGAGGCGTGGCGATGCTACAGGACAACGGGGCAGGTATTTGAAGGGGGGACTAACAGAAAACCGGGGCCCACGGGCTTTGGCAGGGTCGTGTGACCGAGCAGGCCGCGGCCCTCACACCCGTCCGAGGAAACGCACGTTTGCTGAGGAACATGGGCGACCATTTGCGGCCCCGGCTCCCGGGACATCAGAATGCTTTGGGGGTGAGAAGCTAGAAGAGGGGGACAGGGAAGTGACGATGGCCGGGCGGATGACGGAGAAGGCGGCTGGGCACCCGGCACCCCGCAGGTCCTCATCACAGCCCACGTGCCTCACCACAGCCCACGTGCTCCCCGGACCCAGGCCCCGGCTGAGGCACCTGCCCAGACTTCCACGTGACACTGGCCAGCCAATAAGACGCGTGTAGAGTCGCTGGGCGGGGCTTCCGGGAAAGCCTCTTAAAGGAGAAATAGCCGACATGGACCATTTCGATGTTGGCCCTTTGTTCTGCTCCCTTCCTCCTGGGCCCAGAGCTGATAATAAGATGGGAACCATCTTGCCACAAGGAGGAAAGCCACATGCTGGCTAACAGAGCAGAAATCTAGCAAGAGCCTGGGACCTGATTGCATCACGGAGCAGCTTGGGTGGCTGACCTCCAAATTTCCTATTACAGGAGACGGTGCAGCTCTGTTTGGTTAATCCCTCANTGAGAGTTTTAGAAGTATGTGGGAGAAATAGTAAATGCTCTGATTTATTGACTACATTTCAACTCATTATTTAATGTCACGAGAACAAGGTACTTATCAGACAAGATCAGAAGTTTAAAGGTGGCCAGCTTCATAGGATTAATCATTCTATGTCCAAGTTCCCTAAGCAGAGTAGTGAATGGTTCTTTGTCCTGATAACATGCTGAAGGCTTAATAGTTTTTCAGATAAAACACAGACCACATGTGAAGTAGTAACCACTTATCCTGTGGCTGGGAAGACAGAAATCAACAGAACCTGTAAACATTCCAGTGTCCTGGACCTAAATAAACACTTGTTGGAATTTGACTGCTTTTAAAAGTCATTACTTTTTCTCTATAGGCTTTACTAACATAATGTAAGGAGTTGGGACTCTCAGCAGGTAAAACTGCTTAAAAGAATGCTCTAGTGAGCTGCGGAGGAATGAGCTGATGATCTCAGTAACGGGGGTCTCGTGCTTCATCCCGATCCACTTATTTATCTTCATATAAGTCCCCTTATTTACAGAAATAAAACCCATCCTAAAGGGCAAGGATTTTTTTTCAGTGAGACAATTCAAAAGATTTTCATGTAAGCTTGAAAGTAATCCAGGAAAGGAATTGTAAAAATGCTTTGAACAAAGGCTGCATTATTCAAGTCCACTTCTTCGGTGGCTGCTTTGAAGGCACCAGCATTTGTTTGGGTTTTTAAGTTCTTGTGCGTTTATTCACAGTAAAAAAAAAAAGAGAGAGAGAATTATTACCTTCATGTTATGGACATCCCTTGTCCAGACCAAATGTTCTTCTTCCCTGTGATGCTTCTGGACTCATGCAGCACGCCGTGTCCCCTCGTGCTGTGGCACCTCACCCGGGATGGACTCACAGAACCATCTCCCCGAAGGATTCCTACTCCCGGGCTTTCTCCTCTCGGTCGCCCACTATCCCCGGGGCCTGGAAATAGCTCGAAATCAAGACACGTGCGATATCCGGGAGGTACAGTCCGGACGTGAGCCGTCGGGATTCCCGAGGCGTGGCGATGCTACAGGACAACGGGGCAGGTATT
>NW_007740334.1:33435-34361 GCF_000696425.1 Galeopterus variegatus | reverse complement strand
TGGCTGACCTCCAAATTTCCTATTACAGGAGACGGTGCAGCTCTGTTTGGTTAATCCCTCATGCTCAGCCTGCAGGTCCCCAGGGCTGGCTGAATGCAACCCTGATTTAAACTGTGCTCGGATGGAAAGGACCCTGGACACGGAGCCAGGAGGCCTGAGTTCCAGTCCTGGCTCTGGTCCTTAGACCAATTGCCCAGGACACCTAAGCCTCATTTCCTCATACGTGGAACTGCGGGTAGAGTAACTGTCTTGACCATCCCACAGGCTGTGTTAAATATCAAAAATTATTTCACGGCATTAAAACTTTTATTTATATATATATATATAAAGTCTTATTAATACCACTATTAAGAAAATATTGAAAAGGACTAATTCAGCAAGGCCAGACTTAAGAGAAAATGTTGTATCTGGGATTCAGCGTTTAGGAAAGGAAACTTCAAAAGATTCCCACAGAGGCAAATTTCTTAGAAACCAGGGCCAGGATTCCATTTATGTTTATTTCCTCTTGTGACTATGTACCTGTCATAAAGTAGGTGGAAATCATTTTGTTTCGTTTGAAAGCAGAGGCAGAAATAGTCCTTGCTGCTGTCAAAAGCAGGAGGACAAGCAGACTGATGGAAAGGAAGCCCCAGGGCAGGAGTTCTGGGAAGTGAGGTAGGTGGGAGGTGGAGGAAGTGGCTGAAAAGCTCGAAGAGCAGGCCGAGGTGGGTGGATTGGATCTGAGATGAGAGGGAAGCCTGCAGGCTCCTGAACAGGACAGGCAGCATAATGACAAGGATGTTCCAGAAATACAATCAGAGGAAAGGTCAGAAGGCTAAACAATGTACTCAATATCTGCATATGGACTCATAGTGTACAAAGCTATGTTAGGTGAAAGGTAAACTGCTGGATGGAAGATATGCTTTTGGCTGAACGGACAGAACCTT
>NW_007740334.1:28209-32865 GCF_000696425.1 Galeopterus variegatus | reverse complement strand
GTTAGGTGAAAGGTAAACTGCTGGATGGAAGATATGCTTTTGGCTGAACGGACAGAACCTTGGTTTTAACGCTGAGACCGAGAGAAAGTCACTGATGGATCCAGTTGTGCTCTTTGTTCTGGTTCTGTTCCTGGGCCTCAGTTCGAGGAACAGAACTTCTGCCTTGGTCCTGAGACCCAGGATTCTTGCTGAACTCCAGTTCTTGTGTTGGTAATTAGCCAAGCACTGCAGTTCCTGTTGGCCAGAAACCCTGTCTCTGATCTCCAGCCCAGTAGAGGGACCTTGCTGGCCTGGCCCACTGCCCTGAGGCTCCTGCCCGCCTGTTTGAATCTAGGAACACTTCTCACTCCAGGACTCCCACCATTTGGATCTGTCTGCCTTCTCTTGAACCATAGCCCCATAGCTACGTCCATCCCTGGTGTAAAGTGGTGACATTTAGAAATTCCACATAGGTTGGAAGGGGAGCCAAAAAGCAGAGTGGGCTCTGGTCCCAATTCTTTTGTATGTCATCTTGGTGCAGAGATGGCCATGATGGCTTCCCTTGTGTCCCATGCAAGTTCCCCATGGCCTGCACATGGTGGCAGAGGGAGGGGGATCTAGAAATTCCTCCTGCCACCTGGAGGCATGTGGATGGGCTAAGAGAGCTGGTGGCCCCAGGAGGGAATTGGTGTTGTGATGAGGAGTATGTTGCAAATGTGTGTCACAGTTGAGGCTAGAGAGGAAGCCAACATCAGCAATGGGTTCCCACACATTCCCAGTGGGCAGGGGGCTCCAGCAGCAGGTGTAACCAAGAGACGCTGGGACCTAAAGGCCCACTGGGATGACACTGTGAGGCCTGTGCAGACCAGATGATAGAACAGAGATCAAACTGCTCCCCCAAAACTCTCCCTCTCCCCAGCTGCTGCACAGGGTGAAGGGAAAGAGAAACTTGAAAGACGGGGTATTTGCCCCAAAGAAATTAAATTAACCTGGTAAACTGTGTTCAGTCTTTTTCTACCTCCAAGTAGACACAGCAGGTCTTGGGATGCTTGAGATCAATCATAGAAAAGAAAGTTATATATCTATGTCTGTGACATTGTGTGTAAGTTTCAATGCCTGCACCCATAGCTACAGAAGGGTTAACATCACTGAGCTCAGGAAAGACAGACAGAGTCAGATATGGAACGAGATACTCCTTCTGAGCTGTGCCAGGTGCTGGAGACACCTGAAGGTAAGGGAAGACAAGCAGGTCTTGCCGGTAGAATACAATAGCCAGCGACAAGCAGCAGGTGGCAGGTAGGCCAAAAGGTGTGTGAGGGCAGCTCCACGACAGGTGGGAAGGTGGAGCCCAGCACAGGGAGGCCGAGCAGAGAGCTCAGGGACATCAGCAGGTGGCTGGGGCGGGGAGGCTGCCCCACCCACAGAGGCAGGCCCCGGGCAGGTAAAAGTGCCAGGCCACACATAGGAAAATGGCAAGAGAACACAGAGGTTCGGTCCCAAAGGGCAAGGGAACAGGAAAGACGATCAAGTCAGAGCCATAGGCACTAGAACTAGTCCCCGGGACATGGCCTCTGGGGGAGGTTAGGGCCCAGTGTGGAAGCAGACGAGCTGCATATGGAGGGGTGTTCAACAGACCCCTTCGAGTGTGCCAGCCTGGGAGCTTTACTCATTGTTATGAGCTAAAGGTGCCCCCCCGCCCAGCACTTCATATGTTGAAGTCCTAATCCCCAGAACCTCAGGATGTGACCTTTCTTGGATACAGGGTCATTGCAGATGTAATTAGTTTAGATGAAGTCATTAGGGTAGGCCCTAATCCAATCTGACTGGTGTCTTAAACAGGGGGAATCTGGACACAGAGACACGCATGGATGTGAAGAGGCACAGAAAGAAGATGGCAGTTCACCAGCCAAGGAGCGAGGCCTGGCGCAGATCCTCCCCCTAGCCCTCAGCAGGAGCCAGCCCTGCCCACGCCCTGATCTCAGACGTCCAGCCTCCAGAACTATGAGAAAATACATTTCTGTTGTGTAAGCCACCCAGCTTGTGACACTTTGCTAAGGCAGCCCTAACAAATGAATACACTCATTATTTAAAAAGAAAAAAGAAATTTTTTTTTAAAAAAAGCTACTTTCCCTTCTCTCCCATCTTTCCTTCTGATTTGCAATAATTGGGTAGGAGAGAGTGCAGCAATTTTAAATGCATATGTATTTTTATTGGAGGTTTAAAGGCTATGCATCTTATAACATCACATCTGTTCAAGGTTAAAATAATCTATTAGGAGTTCGATTCCTTTTACAAAAGACCATCACTCAAGATTGAAAATTACATAACGTGCTTTGCTTTCACGCTTTACCAGTATTTTTAGATAGAGTTCACTTTCCCCAACTGTGAGCCTTTTGCTAATCCTTAGAATGACTGCTGGGTGAAGGGAACTGTAATGAAATATAATGGTATTCACTGACAGTAAATACTCTCAAGCTTAGGACCCTCTGGAGTGATTCATTTGCCTGACCAGAGGCGGGCAGGTTAGTCTCACAAAAGTTTGCAAATCTAGCACTATGTGATGGGGGCTGGGATATTTCTTTTCAGATCAATCTTTTGATCTCCTGAAAACAAAGCATTCACTTTCCTGATCCGAATTAAGAAGTTCTTGGTTGCCTCGAAACAGCAGTCAGCCTCAGAAGTTGCTCAGAGAGCATTAAACCCGGTTGTGCTGGTGTGTGGGAGAGAAGTTTCTCTAAGCAGATTATTAACAGGAAATTATTCATCTGAGTTTCTGAATGGTCTTTCATTGCCAGGCCACAAAAATTCCTTATTTTTAAATAAACAATAATAGACAGAAGTAACTAGGAACCTCTTAGAAAAATGTTTAGATAAATTTTGATTCTAGACTTCAAAAAGTTAAACTGATGAGCTTGGTTTTGGGGGCCGTAATGTCCACTGGTGTTGTAGATTCTCTGGGCCTACTGGACTCGGACAAGTCACCACTAGGTTGGCACACAGTAATCCCACAGGAAATATTGTTTAAGGAATGCTGAATGGATGAATGAATTTGGGCACAACAAATCTGAGTAGTGGATGAAAATTTGAATAAATATGTTCATTATTTTTTATGAGAGAGGTGATCACATGGCTCAGAAGCAAGTTTGGACATCTGGAAATTGCCCTGTGAACTTGGCAAAATCATTTCACCTCTTTGGGCTTTAGTTTCCTCATCTGTAAGATGATTTCTAAGTCTCCTCCAACTTTGAAAAGGTTGATGCAAAGACTTTCCTAGTATCAAGGTGGGGTGAGAGGCCACCAAACTGAAATGAGAAATGCAGGCTCCAGCCCTGAGCTTGCCAACAATTAGCTCAGGGGCCCAGTTCAAGCTGCTTAGCGTTTCTGAGCCTCAGTTTCCTCTTCTGTAAAACTGGGAAAACAGAACTTGCCTTGGGGATTTCTGTGAGAAATTAATTATATAACAGAGAAAGAATCTTTTATTATCAAGAATTCTACGGTAGAATATAGTATGTGTTAGAATTTTTCATCACTGACATGGGATTTTGGAAGACCTTTGTTTTGTATTCTTTTATGAGATGGTCCATCAGGTGCAGCTAAAGAAGGGACACAGGAGAGGCTCAGGAAGACAGGGTTTATTATACCCACCGTTCCTAGAGGCAGGAGGCATGGCACACCTGGCAGGGCCACATGGAGAGACACCAGAGTTGTCAGCAGGCAGGAGACAGGAGCAAGAGGATCACTTAGGCCATGGCCTTTACTGGGGTTTTGCAGGACAGGGGGAAGGGTTTGGGATTGGCTGGTGTGAATACTTTTGGCAAGTTTGGGCTATAGGGGTTGTCCCTGGTTGCCCAGCAACAGGGCCGGGGGTGTTGAAGGCAGAGGAATATCGTCTCTTGGGGTTCAGGGGCCAGATAGAAGAGGGTGGCTCTGCACCAGGTGTTTGCATGCAAACATGCTCCTAGGGCTGGGCCCTTTGCTGTCTCCAAGAGTTGACAAGACCAGGGAGGAGCAATCTCTTCCCAGCCAGGAGGTTTTTTAAGATGTCAAAACAGCATAATACACAGAAAATTAAACAATATTTACAATGCAAGCTTCTTTGAATTCAGCTTAAGTATTATCAAAGAGTGATTTCAAGAAGTGATATTATGCATTATCAGGAAGTACTGAGCTGCCAGACTATTTTATGTGCCTCATCAGAGGTTAGGGCATGAGATACAGGAGGGTCAAAGAGGTATGTCACTAAATAGCTCTATTTTAGAAAGTCTGATGCTCAGTGATTTGTCTGACTACTGGTTGTCACTGTGTGTTCTTGAAATTTTACTCTGTACCTTTTGAATCTGATCAGTTGCCCAGAGATGATTACAAAAGTGTTATAGAATGAGCATTACCAAGTGGTTTCTTAGGATGCTTGTGCCAGTCCCCCACGTCCTCCAATAAGGTTTCAGTGTGTCAGTTTCCCACAACTTGACCTGTGTTGATTATTGGTATGATGCTGAATTTTTGCTACTTTAATAAAAGAACTACCTAATCGATGTTTTAATGCACATTTCTTTAATAATTAGCAAAGCTGAATATATTTTTCCCACGGTTGTTTAATAATTATAATTTTTTTGTTGTAAATTTTTTTTTTTTTTTTTTGTCTTTTTCCGTGTCCGGCAACGGATCGCAACCCTCAGT
>NW_007740334.1:25463-27335 GCF_000696425.1 Galeopterus variegatus | reverse complement strand
CCCGTGGCCTTGGTGTTATCAGCACCGCACTCTCCCGAGTGAGCCATGGGCCAGCCCTAAAATATCTTTTTATATCCTTTATCTATTAGGGTATTACTAGATTTCAGCATCTTATTTAATAACATACTTGCATTATTTCCTAGAGCTGCCGTAAGAGATTGTTATAAACTGGGTGGCATAAAGCAACTTAAATTTATTCTCACGCAGTTTAGGAGTCGATGTCTGAAATCAAAGTATCAGCAGAGCCGGCCACTCTCGAAGACTCTAGGGGAGCAGGTTTCCTTGCATCTTCCAGCTTCTGTTGGTTGCCAGGAATTCTCAGTGTTCTCTGGTTTACAGAAGCATCGTTCCAATCTCTGCCACCGCCTTCACATGGTGTTCTCCCTGTTCGTATCTGTGTCCAAGTCTACCTCTTTTTTATAAGGACACCAATTGGATAGGTCTGCCCTACTCCTGTATGACCTCATCTTGACTTGCANTTATAAGGACACCAATTGGATAGGTCTGCCCTACTCCTGTATGACCTCATCTTGACTTGCAGAGGCCCTATTTCCAAATAAAGTTCCATTCGCAGGGGTTAGGACTCCAACCTACCTTTTCGGGGGCCACCATTCAGCCCACAACAATACTTAAAAAGAAAATATGCATAACTTCCGGGCACTAAAACAAAAAAGAAAAGAAAAGAAAATGTGAGCAGGAAGTTTTTCTGATAGAGAAGGAGCACAACACTGGCGGGTAAGTGATATAATCTCAGAGGAAACTCTGCGTAGGTTTATTACCATCTGTTACCTAAAGGTGCTGTGGAAAGCCATGTTCTCCAAATTTTAAGCTATTTGGGTTTTTAAAACATAAGTTAGTTAAGATTTCAGAATACTAGTTACTAACCATCAGAACTACAGAAGTACTCTCTAGTTGTCTGGTAAGGTAGAAAGCACATTTGAGTAAGGTACTCTGGATTTTTTCCTGGTTTTGGCACTGCTTAGCTATGTGATGTAGAACAATTTGCTTAATTGACATATCTGTTCTTTTAAAATTTGTAACATGCACAGTATATATAGTCCACCTTTAGGGTTCCTTTCGATTCTAACCTATAATTACAAATGGTACAATAAGATAAATCCATTTTCTTCTGTTTTCATGTGTATGTTTCTAGGGGTAAACTGTTCTTCAATTTTGCGTTTAGTAAACACATGCCTAGTAGGTTAGGTTAAAGTGAATTTATATTCAGACCACTGTTGTCCTTGACTACCACGCTGGATTCTGGGAATGTCAAGAGCTCTGACACATGCTGAGATGCTCGGATAATCAATCCGCAGTTTGTTCTCCTACAGGAAGAGGCGACATTTTCAGAATATAAAAGGCTCATTGATGTTGGAAGTGGATCTAGTAATTCAACTATAGGGTTTTCATCTTCAAAGCCCTTCATAAACAAGAGATTTGGTGGGACCTGGGGTAAGAGATTCCAGAGCCCAAAACAAAGAGGTCAGAAAGTAGAAGCAGAACTCTTTGCATCAAAGTCAAGCTCTTCTTGCTGAGGTCAAATGTTCTTGTTCAAAAGTTTGGTTTTATGTGTACTTCTGTTCATTTGTATGTCCTTCTGAAACAATTCTTTGTGGCTTATTAAACACACAGGACTAATATTAAGCTAAGTATTATTTGTGAAACTGCAGTTCTTTTAAGTGAAAAAGCAAAGAATGACAGGAGAATGAAGTGGCCCATGAATTCTGGGTTAATTTTCTAACTTCAATAGTGATGAACACCAGGATTCACTTCTTTGATGAATATTTACCACATTTTAAACATTAAAGTCAGGAGAGCTTACCAATTTCATATAATCTTGAAGGAGAGTGGTGAGAATTAATTTTTTTTTTT
>NW_007740334.1:8847-23916 GCF_000696425.1 Galeopterus variegatus | reverse complement strand
TGACCGGTGCGCTCACTGGCTGAGCGTGGTGCGGCCAGTCTCAAAAAGGACAAAAAAAAAAGAAAAAGAAAAAGAGATGCTGATATATCATCATGTGAACACGGTTGGGTTTTTTTTTATTCATGCATCACTTCAAGGGCAATAATGTGCAGGTTCAGAGTAGACTAACCATCACTTTGGGCAAGTCTGGTATTTTCCTTTTCTTCAAAACTGCCATTTAACGTGGGCTGGCAAGTGGGGTGTTAGTTCTCCATGCAGCTATTTACCCACTTTGCTAGGATATCTCAGACGAACCATATAGTAACAAAATCTTAAAAACGATGTTTCCAAGAGTGAACTAAACAGGACTTAGAAATACTGGATGTTCCAGCTTGTATGATGGTAAAAAGTGGACCAGGNGGGATCCGAACCCATGGCCTTGGTGTTATCAGCACTACACTCTCCCAAGTGAGCCACGGGCCGTCCCTGATAATTAATATTTTAAAAATTAAGCATTTAGTGCTCTGAAGAACTTTAGCCAAGGTCACTTTTTGACGTTGGCCATGGTCATGCCCTTGAATCTTCCGCCTTTTCCTACTTCCCAGCACATGCTACCACACTCAACTTCCTGAACATATTGGGAAATTTCACAAGCTCACCCTCCCTTCTGCACCTGACAGACTCCTCCTCATTCCTCAAAGCCTTACTTGACTTCTCCAACTGAACTAATCCTTTCTCTCCTAGATTCCAAAAAATATTTGCATGTTCCTCTATCATACAGTGTATCCATAAAACACGGTTACTTCCGGCTGTATCTGTTAGAATGTGAACACTTCTGAGCGAGTGGTCTGAGTCTTGTTTATCCTTGCAGCACTAGGGCCTGGTGTGCAGGAGGAATGTAATGGATGTTAGTTAGGTAAGTGACAAATAGGGCAACCCATGAAAGTTGGTGCCTTTTGTACCAATAGCTTTGCAGAAAAAGAGATGCTGTGCCGAGCCCACGGCGCACTCGGGAGAGTGCGGTGCTGGGAGCGCAGCAGCTCTCCCGCTGCGGGTTCGGATCCTATATAGGGATGACCGGTGTGCCCACAGGCTGAGCGTGGTGTGGCCGGTCTCAAAAAGGACAAAAAAAAAAAAGAAAAAGAAAAAGAGATGCTGATACATCATCATGTGAACACGGTTGGGTTTTTTTTATTCATGCATCACTTCAAGGGCAATAATGTGAGTAGACTAACCATCACTTTGGGCAAGTCTGGTATTTTCCTTTTCTTCAAAACTGCCATTTAACGTGGGCTGGCAAGTGGGGTGTTAGCTCTCCATGCAGCTATTTACCCACTTTGCTAGGATATCTCAGACGAACCATATAGTAACAAAATCTTAAAAACGATGTTTCCAAGAGTGAGCTAAACAGGACTTAGAAATACTGGATGTTCCAGCTTGTATGATGGTAAAAAGTGGACCAGGNTTTTCTCCAAACTATTACAGTTCTTCAGTTTTTCTTTGTCTTTCATGACCTTGACACTTGCAAAGGGCACCGGTCAGTTCCTCCCTCGGTTTCGGTGTGTGCAATGTTTCCTCAGTTAGACTAAGGTCATGCGTTTTTCACATTGATTTTTTGTGAGCAGTGGACCTTTCCCTTTCAGAGGTAATTACTCTTCCTCCTTCTCCTCCTCCTGGCATTTTATATTCTGTGTATTTCTCAGGAATGTCAAAAGACTTACTGTTTGGAATCAGATTTATGGCCCAAGATTTCCTTATAAGAATGCTCATGTCCCCACCTCTGGGGCATTTGAAAAGAGACTGAGCTGGCAGTTCTCCTCAACCAGGGGCCTTCTCCTCCCATGGTGAGATGTCTGTCCAGTTCCGCCTTTGACTCATTACAAGCTGCTTTTTCCTCAGTTGGGTCCATCCAGAAGCTGACCCTGAGACAATGACGCGTCTAAGTCATTCACGTGGGAGGTGAGCCCAGGCAGCACCTGCGGGGAGCAAGCAAGAGAGGCAGGAAGGGGGTGGCGGGTCAGCTCTGCTGCTTAGAGCATGGTGCTGATGACACCTGGGTCCAGGGTTCCGTCCCTGTATCAGCCAGCCGCCAAAAACCAAAACAAACAAAAATCAAAACCAAAGAGAGGCAGAGTGAAGGAAGGCTGGGGTGTTCCATCTGCAGCCCCATCCTCACTGGGCGAGGGCCCTCCAGTGCATTTGTTTTCCAGCATTCTAGCCCATTCCAAACACGACAGTGCCTCTAGGCAAAGAGTCACCAGTGCCTGAAGCAGAAAGTCTGAAAAGCGTTTAAGCAGATGCGAGGCCCTGGGGATATAGGAAAGCATAGACGTTGCCCTTTCTGCCTTGCCCTTTCTCCTTTTACCCTCCTATTTTTTTCCAATATTAAAAAAAAAAAAATCTAAGTGGTAGATCATTAATCTGCTCTTTTATATTTTGGATCAACTAATGATTAGTCTTAGTCCTATTTTTTTTAAGTGACCTAAGGCAAAAAAGAAAAATGTGTTTTCTAAACTTAAACAGTTGTTCTTTTCCAAGTTGGGGGTCTTTCTTCCCAGGCTTTACAACCGTGCTGTCAGTTATAAAGAGAGATAAGTTTCCTGGACGTGGGGATGTCACAATAACACCCACACTTAACTCGAACCTCCCTACGAAGGGAGGCGTAGAACACCAGGCCTTGCAGAGGCATAGTCCTAGAGGGTCTGAGATGGGCCCCGAAAACTAGGAGAAAGGGCTTAGTTGGAGGCCAGGAATGTGCAGGTTTCCCACTTTGCTCTCTAGGCAGATGGCCCTAGGCAAGTCATTTATCCAACTTCCTCAACTGCAGACTAAGAATAGTAATGCCTACTTCATATGGTTGCCCTGAAGGTATAGCAGATCAGGTCACATCGGTGAAAAGTGCTGTGCCTAGGGCCTGCCAGAATAGGCCTCCAGGACAGGCGTTGGGGGAGAGGGCAGGCACCGACACACCAGCGTTGGGGGAGAGGGCAGGCACCGACACACCAGATCGCAGACCTTGCCTTGTTCCCGAGCTGCACCTGCTCTAGCCCCGCCCTTCCTAATAACAGCCCTGTGAGCTCCTTATGCAGAGTAGAAACTCAGTTCCCAGAGCCACTGTTAGTGGTGAGTGAGGATTTGAACCCAGGTCTTTCTGAAGCTGTGATCCGCTTTCCCACATGCCTTACCGCCATCGTGAGCATCTCACCGAAGAGAGACAGCAGGCCGTCGCCTTCCCGCGTCAGGATGGACCACTGCAGGGTGCCTGTAAGCTCTACGTCCTGGGCCAAAAAGGCGACAAGAGGGAAGAAGGGGTCTCGGCCCGCAGCCCCTTCTGTGGTCAGGCGCTGCGCTGCTGCGAGAGCATCTGGTGCACGCAGAGGCTCAGCAGCGCCCGCCGGGCTGGCTCTGCGATGCCCACGGTGCACACGCGGGCAAGGCCCATCAGGGTCAGCAGCCCGGCACAGCTGCTCTCAGAGTGTCCTTTGGTCCCTGCAGTTGCTGCCATCGGGCGCCTCACTCAGCTCTGTCCTGGTGGCGACACACCAGCCGGCCACAGCGGCCACCCAGAGGCAGATTCCACCTTCCCAGGATTCGGCCAGAGTGGCCTGGTCGCTGTTCCCTTGACCGAGGCGAGAAGACACGGCGACCAGGGCTCCAGGTTCCAGCGGCAGCCGATCCCCGCACCGGCCTGGGCCTGCCGTCCAACTCCTCGCCCTGGTTTTCCAGTTGCTGCTCAGAGCTCTCCCCTCGCACTTAAGGTGTTGACGTCTCTCCGAGAAATCCTTCATTCCTTTCCAATTTGGATGAGCATTTTAGTAGACGTAGGACCACAGGGAGGATGAGGAAATGAGGTCCTTTAGGTAGGGATGAGGTGGCAGGAAGGGGGAGGAAAGGGACCTTGTGGCTGTAGTTGGCATGGAAGGTTAGAGTAGGTAAGCAAAGGGATGCACTGTTTCTGAAGTGGGCAAGTCAAAGGAAACCTGTTCCAACCACCTTCTTCTCAACTTCTTGGCAGTACTGACATCACTTTATAATTTGGGATGTCAGGAAGAGAGAGTGTGGAAGCCTTGATTAAAATGTATGAATTCTACTGCCTTAGAAGAATCTGATTTTTTACTATGGCCATGAAATACCAACTAACTGGACAACGCGTGATAATCTAAACTCTTTTTTTCTATTAAAGGTATCAATAGATGGGCCGGCCCGTGGCTCACTCAGGAGAGTGAGGTGCTGATAACACCAAGGCCACGGGTTCTTATCCCACATAGGGATGGCCAGTTGGCTCACTGGCTGAGTGTGGTGTTAACAACACCAAGCCAAGGGTTAGGATCCCCTTACCGGTCATCTTTTGAAAAAAAAAAAAAAGGTATCAATAGAAATATTAATAGGGCTGTTTACGGCAGTTGTGGCATTATGAAATAGCCAAAAGTTTGCAGCCAAACAGGCCTTTGCAAGGTCTTTGAACGAGGTTTAAAGTTTGGTCCTTCAGGCGAAAAGAAGTATGTCCAAAAAACCTGTAGCCGTCCTCCCAGTGCGTTTGCGGCTCATTTGAGTCCACAGAGGACATAAACTGAGTGAATCATTAATAGATGGAATGAAAATCATCCAGGCCTCAGTAGAAAGAGTCAGAGGAGTAAAGACTGGCACCCGAACAACAGCATTTGTGTGGCTAGACCAGCCCAGGAACAGAGGAGGGACTGGCGAATCCTTCTTTGAACCCTCAGTGTACAGTTCGGGGAAGGCAGGTATTCACAGCTAAGGGGGGGTTGTGTGTTTGNTTTTTTTAAGTGACCTAAGGCAAAAAAGAAAAATGTGTTTTCTAAACTTAAACAGTTGTTCTTTTCCAAGTTGGGGGTCTTTCTTCCCAGGCTTTACAACCGTGCTGTCAGTTATAAAGAGAGATAAGTTTCCTGGACGTGGGGATGTCACAATAACACCCACACTTAACTCGAACCTCCCTACGAAGGGAGGCGTAGAACACCAGGCCTTGCAGAGGCATAGTCCTAGAGGGTCTGAGATGGGCCCCGAAAACTAGGAGAAAGGGCTTAGTTGGAGGCCAGGAATGTGCAGGTTTCCCACTTTGCTCTCTAGGCAGATGGCCCTAGGCAAGTCATTTATCCAACTTCCTCAACTGCAGACTAAGAATAGTAATGCCTACTTCATATGGTTGCCCTGAAGGTATAGCAGATCAGGTCACATCGGTGAAAAGTGCTGTGCCTAGGGCCTGCCAGAATAGGCCTCCAGGACAGGCGTTGGGGGAGAGGGCAGGCACCGACACACCAGCGTTGGGGGAGAGGGCAGGCACCGACACACCAGATCGCAGACCTTGCCTTGTTCCCGAGCTGCACCTGCTCTAGCCCCGCCCTTCCTAATAACAGCCCTGTGAGCTCCTTATGCAGAGTAGAAACTCAGTTCCCAGAGCCACTGTTAGTGGTGAGTGAGGATTTGAACCCAGGTCTTTCTGAAGCTGTGATCCGCTTTCCCACATGCCTTACCGCCATCGTGAGCATCTCACCGAAGAGAGACAGCAGGCCGTCGCCTTCCCGCGTCAGGATGGACCACTGCAGGGTGCCTGTAAGCTCTACGTCCTGGGCCAAAAAGGCGACAAGAGGGAAGAAGGGGTCTCGGCCCGCAGCCCCTTCTGTGGTCAGGCGCTGCGCTGCTGCGAGAGCATCTGGTGCACGCAGAGGCTCAGCAGCGCCCGCCGGGCTGGCTCTGCGATGCCCACGGTGCACACGCGGGCAAGGCCCATCAGGGTCAGCAGCCCGGCACAGCTGCTCTCAGAGTGTCCTTTGGTCCCTGCAGTTGCTGCCATCGGGCGCCTCACTCAGCTCTGTCCTGGTGGCGACACACCAGCCGGCCACAGCGGCCACCCAGAGGCAGATTCCACCTTCCCAGGATTCGGCCAGAGTGGCCTGGTCGCTGTTCCCTTGACCGAGGCGAGAAGACACGGCGACCAGGGCTCCAGGTTCCAGCGGCAGCCGATCCCCGCACCGGCCTGGGCCTGCCGTCCAACTCCTCGCCCTGGTTTTCCAGTTGCTGCTCAGAGCTCTCCCCTCGCACTTAAGGTGTTGACGTCTCTCCGAGAAATCCTTCATTCCTTTCCAATTTGGATGAGCATTTTAGTAGACGTAGGACCACAGGGAGGATGAGGAAATGAGGTCCTTTAGGTAGGGATGAGGTGGCAGGAAGGGGGAGGAAAGGGACCTTGTGGCTGTAGTTGGCATGGAAGGTTAGAGTAGGTAAGCAAAGGGATGCACTGTTTCTGAAGTGGGCAAGTCAAAGGAAACCTGTTCCAACCACCTTCTTCTCAACTTCTTGGCAGTACTGACATCACTTTATAATTTGGGATGTCAGGAAGAGAGAGTGTGGAAGCCTTGATTAAAATGTATGAATTCTACTGCCTTAGAAGAATCTGATTTTTTACTATGGCCATGAAATACCAACTAACTGGACAACGCGTGATAATCTAAACTCTTTTTTTCTATTAAAGGTATCAATAGATGGGCAGGCCCGTGGCTCACTCGGTAGAGTGCGGTGCTGATAACACCAAGGCCACGGGTTCTGATCCCATATAGGGATGGCCGGTTGCTCACTGGCTGAGTGTGGTGTTAGATTTTTTACTATGGCCATGAAATACCAACTAACTGGACAACGCGTGATAATCTAAACTCTTTTTTTCTATTAAAGGTATCAATAGATGGGCCGGCCCGTGGCTCACTCAGGAGAGTGAGGTGCTGATAACACCAAGGCCACGGGTTCTTATCCCACATAGGGATGGCCAGTTGGCTCACTGGCTGAGTGTGGTGTTAACAACACCAAGCCAAGGGTTAGGATCCCCTTACCGGTCATCTTTTGAAAAAAAAAAAAAAGGTATCAATAGAAATATTAATAGGGCTGTTTACGGCAGTTGTGGCATTATGAAATAGCCAAAAGTTTGCAGCCAAACAGGACTTTGCAAGGTCTTTGAACGAGGTTTAAAGTTTGCTCCTTCAGGGGAAAAGAAGTATGTCCAAAAAACCTGTAGCCGTCCTCCCAGTGCGTTTGCGGCTCATTTGAGTCCACAGAGGACATAAACTGAGTGAATCATTAATAGATGGAATGAAAATCATCCAGGCCTCAGTAGAAAGAGTCAGAGGAGTAAAGACCGGCACCCGAACAACAGCATTTGTGTGGCTAGACCAGCCCAGGAACAGAGGAGGGACTGGCGAATCCTTCTTTGAACCCTCAGTGTACAGTTCGGGGAAGGCAGGTATTCACAGCTAAGGGGGGGTTGTGTGTTTGTTTTGGCGGCTGGCTGGTAAGGGGATCTGAACCCTTGTCCCCGATGTTATAACCCTGTGTTCTAACCAACGGAGCTACTCGGGTGAGATTTGTTAGACTTCAGGGAGGAGTGCTCTGGTGAAAGTAGAAAGCCAGTGCATGCTGAGGAAGAGGAAAAATAGAGAACAGCTCAGTGCCAAGTTGCTGGTGCTGCCAGGAGGGTGTAGGCACCATTGGCCAGGACTTCCTGGAAGACACAGCACGAGCTGGGGCCTGGAGGGGAGCAGGAGGCTCTTCCATGTGCAAAGAAGGTGGACAAGCACTCCTGAGAGAATGACAAGCATGAAATGTGAGGACTGGCTGCGCGCAGCTGAAAGCAGGGGGTGCAGGAGACACGTAGACTAAACAGGTAGCGTAAGGTCACCTTATGGAGAGCCTTGAAGGCTAGGAAGAAGAACTGGGATTTGAGAATCTTTGCTGCTTGAACAGGAGGGCTGCGTATGAGGACAGCGGTATTTTAGGCAGTACCTATCCACCTTCTGTGAAGGATAGAGGGGGTCTCAGTCAACAGATTTCGGACAACAGGGCTGGGCTGAGCCAGCCCTAATACGAAGAAGACTGCTGGGGATGAAAGCCAAGTAAGTCTGAATACGCCAGCCACGTCAGCAAGGCCATTCCTACTGTGCAATGCAGCATCACACTCTATAAGCCCGATACATTCCATCATCCAGTTCCAATCCCCCTAGTCTTCAGGCTCATCAAGCATCCTTGTGATGTTAGCTGCCTCCATGGAGGCGGGCCTACAAGAAATTACTTGGTTTTAATGTAAAGGTAGGAATTGATAACTAAAATTGCTAAGGAGTTTCAAATCCCCATGCTGGCCAGCCGCCAAAATCAAACCAAAACAAGGGGCTGGCCCGTGGCTCACTCGGGAGAGCGTGGTGCTGATAACACCAAGGCCACGGGTTCGGATCCCATATAGGGATGGCCGGTTTACTCACTTGGGAGAGTGTGGTGCTGACAACACCAAGTCAAGGGTTAAGATCCCCTTACCGGTCATCTTTAAAAACAAACAAACAAACAAACAAAAAACAAAAGGATAAATAAAATTGCTAAGGAGATACATAACTAAGTAGTCTATAGTCTTATCTACGTAGACTTAATGAGATAAGAAGTAATACATAAACTGGTGTGATAGTTAACATAGAGAAATGTAGACTATAGATAGCCTCTAAGATCTATTCTCAGTTCTTTTAGATGATATCATGACAGGAAATGTGCAGACATATTTTTAAATTGTCAATAATTTTCTTACTTGTCATAGGTATTTTTAAAATGTCATGGTTATGTTATACATTTAATTAGTATATACCTTTGCATCTGAAGATTTCTTTTTATTGTGGGGCTGGCTGGTTAGCTCAGTTGGTTAAAGGTGGTGTGTAACACCACGGCCAAGAGTACAGATCCCCATACCGGCCAGCTGCCAAAAAAGTTTTTTTTATTGTGCCTGGTTATGTTCTGTACAGTCTTAAAAGCTTTCTATACACTGTAGAATGTTCCATCCCATAAATGGGCTGAGGTTTCTTCATTCCCTCCCCTAATGTACACAAGTTCCAGTCTTTTGTGAGACCTTATTCAGACATGGAATGCTTTCTTCCTAGAAAAACCGTGCATTCCACATGAAAATAAAGGGAAAGAAACATTTTGGTGTTTCTTGATATATACTGATAAATTCTTTTTCCAATAGGCCTCTAGATGAGTGTATTATTTTCCATAGTCGATGACTCCAAGCGTGCATCGGGTGGAAGTGCGCCGCCTGATCATCTAAGATAATTTTTTTACTGCTAAGAGTGGAATATTTTTTCTGGTTAAAGATTGTGCTTCAAGATGACTACTCTGATTGATTGGTATGGGGGGTGATGCCTTGATGTGTAGCATTTCTAGTCATTTAGGCAGAGCATGATGCCGTGAAGGTAGAAAGGAGACAGAATGAGTCTGTTGAGTCATGTGGTCGTGACAGTGCAGTGTAGTCTGCTTTGCTAAAGCTGAGTTTCTGTAAGGTGATTTAGCTCATATGGGACTGGTAACTAGGGGAAGAATGTCAGTGCGGAGTCACAGAGATCCCCCTCGTTAGTGTTCAGCACCATCAATAGAGCAGTGGAACACTACACACTAGCAGAGCCACGGCCACACTCCTGGGGAGCGAGCTCGTCCATCCACTTTCTTCTATTCTCATTTCTCGCTCCTGGAAGTCATGATTGCTTAGTTCTCAATCTGTGTGCGTTTTGCCCTTGTCTTTACAACTCAGCAGTGTTGATAGAGTTTGGATATGTTGTCCCCACAAAGTTCATGTAGGAATCTGATCCTCAATGTGGCAGTGTTGGGAGCTGTTTGGGTCATGGGGGGCAGATCCCTGGTGAGTAGGTCAATGACCTCCCTTTGTGGGAGGGGGAGGGGGTGAGTTCTCACTCTGTTATTTCCCACGAGATCTGGTTGTTTAAAGGATGCTGGCACCTCCCCTTCCTCTCCCTGCTCTGCCATTCTGCCATGTGAGACCCCTGCGTCACTGTCACCACCAAGGCCTTCACCAGATGTGTTCCCTGGACTTTGAACCTCCCAGGGTCTGAAACTGTAAGCAATAAATATTATTTCTTCATAAATTATCCAGTTTCAGTTATTTTGATATAAGCAACAGAAATGGACTAATACACGTGTCAACCCTTGAACTGTTAATCCCCTTCCATAAAGTGACCCACACCTTTGTTTCTTTAATTGTGATAAGACACACATAACATAAAATGTACCGTCCTAACCATTTTTAAGTGTATCAGTACATTCACATGTTGTGCAGACACCACTGCAACTTTTTCATCTTTTTCATCCAAACTCAAACTCCGCACCCGTTAAACACCTCCCCACTCCCTCCCCAACCCCATCGCCAGGCCCTGGCAACCAGCGTTCTGCTTCTTGTCTCTATGGATTTGACTGCTCTGGATACCTCAGATCGGTGGAATCGGAGAGTGTTCGTCTTTTTGTGACTGGCTTACCATCCTCAAGGTTCATCCGTGTTGCAGTATGTGTCAGAATTTCCTTCCTTTTAAGGCAGGGTAATATTCTGTTTTATGTATAGGCTACATTTTGTTTATCCATTCATCCACTGATGGACACTTGGGTTGCTTCCACCTTTTGGCTCTTGTAAATAACGCTGCTATGAACATGAGTGTGCAAATATGTGTTCACGATCCTGCCTTCAGTTCTTTTTGGGATATATCCAGAAGTAGAATTGATGAATCAAATGGCTTCCCACCTGTCAAAAAGAGAAAGTCCTACATTTGCTGTAGTATTTTTTTACTAGGAATCTAACATGCCTTTTTAACTGTGTAAGTCTTTTGCTTAGGACGGTCACTATTGCATTAGGGCTCTGGCATTAGAGTCGTAAGGTTTGAAGATCAGCCTCAGCCCTGCCTGTCCCCTGAGCCCTCTTATCTTTTGGGTACAATTTTACAGAACACAAAGATTTTCTGTTTTGTTTTTTTACCCCAGAAATGCAATCATCACATCAGAGCAGAAATGCCTGTAGAGCTGAAAGGTAGTAGGCTGGAGTAGAACTCCGCAGTGTACTACCTAATTATCCTGGCAACCTTAGAAAAATGAACCAACCTTAGTTTTCTGCTCAGTAACGCTGCCTCCCGTGATTCCTGAAGGAGTCTCTGATCGGAAGCACCAAATGCAAACACTCGGTGCACACATGCCAGTATGTTACAGTTTCTAATATGATCGAAGAGGCTTAAAATCAGAGGGAGAATTTGGCTGTAGAGTTTGGCTCGGCAAGCAGCTGGCTCCGTCTTTTTCTTGTGCCTTTAACTGTTGACATGGAATGCAGGGCTTAAAGGACCAAACAAATTGGATAAAGAAAAAATGTAAACAAGAGCATTCTGTTCTAGCGATGACTTGGAAAGCTTGAGCAGGCAGGGAGGGGAGGAACGAGGGAAAGCAGAACACAGGAGTTGCTATTAATTCCAGCAGAGCCGCTTGTTTATTATTCCTGGTTTCCATGAGTGTTTTTACCGGGAAAGGCTCTACTTAGCATGCCACATGAGAGGAGCACTTTGTGATTCAGGGATGGTGACTAGCCCTGGTGGAATGTAAACTCCACCTGCAAACTAAGAAGCAGAATGAGGATTTGAATGCTACATTGGACCGAATGGTAAAATTATTTGTGACTAAGAAAAAGGGACTGGGAGACCCACAGGAGGGGTGTCCAGGATTTAGGTTAACTCTTGTAATCCTGAGGGCCTAGTAAAGATGATCTCCATCTAGTCCTCAGGGTAGTAAGTCCTGAACAATCCACAAAACTGAATCCTTGGACTTTCTGTTCTACGGAAATGTTAAAATAGAGGAGAAAAAGAACCTCTTTTTGGTTTTTCAATCACATGATAACATATAATGTTAGTGTTATTAGATAAGTAAAATTTCTGGTAGCTTAGAGTTGCAATTAAAATTTACCACCAATTTTTTGGAAAGGCAGGCATAGAGGGTCGCTAGCTGCAACCACCTGTCTTCGCACTAGGAGAGGAGGGGCGGGGCAGAAAGGGGACAGTAGGAGGCACAGGAGCAGGGAAGGGGCTTCCTGCGCACCCTGTCATCGCACTGGATGTTGTCACGTTGCAGATCACTGCAGTGTTTTCCCACCTGGGACTCATCCCATGAGTGGGTCCTGAAATCAATTTAGTGAATTTCCACCAGAATTAAATAGAACAACACAAGACAGAATAGAGGATACCAGAATGCACCCCATGAAGTCAAGGGCAGCATTGTTTGTATTTTCTCTTCGTGTCCACACATGTGTTTACTGGAGTCTGAGATGAAATACGTTTTTTACGGGGGACATGGCCAGAAGTTTGAGAAACACCCTGACACTTTGCATGTCTTCTGCTCCTGGATCTTCCTTTTCAGTCAATGAGAATGTTGTGTCCAAATGAGGTTAATGGTGGACTCCAAAGAGATGGTCCCTGGTTGACTCTGCCATTAACGGTGCCCCCACCACCTCCTCAGGAACCAAGGAGGTTCCAAGGCCACCCCACACTACTAGCACATCGTCAGCTGTGGTGTAGTGGAGAGTCCTGAATTTGGAGCTGCAAACTTGGATCTGAATCTCAAGTCAGCCACTTACCAGTTGTGTGGCCACAGATACGGTTGCTTAAACATGCAAAAGCCCGAAGGACACTATGTTAAGTGAAATAATCCAGGCACAGGAAGACAGATACTGCATTTCTCACTCATACGTGGAAGCTGAGAAAGTTGATCTCACGAAGTAGAGAGTAGAATGTTGGTTACTCGAGGCTGGGAAGGGTAAAGTGGAAGGGGGATAGTGAGAGGTGGGTTAACAGATACGCAATCACAGCTAGATAGGAGGAATAGATCTAGTGCTCTACAGCACTGCAGCGTGACTATGCTTAACAATAATTTATTGTATATTTTCAGTTAGCTAGAAGAGAGGATTTTGTATGTTCTCAACACAAAAAGTGATAAATGTTTGACGTGACAGATGTGTTGATTGACCTGATTTGATCAATACACATTGTATACATGTACTGAAATATCGAAAATTTTTAAATGCTTAAGATGATAAATTTTTTTTACACATACACAATAAAACAATTTTTAAATGGAAAAAACAAACAAAAAAAGCAAAAAAACACCTCTCTACACCAAACCAATCTTTTCCAGTTCAATTTAATTCAACAAATGTTTATTGAGTGCCTGCTGAATACCGGGTATGATATGAGGCATGAGGAATTCAAGAAGCCTGCTTGCGGTGATGAAGATAAACATATGAGTCTATAAGACCCATGCGGAAGAAAGATGAGGGGACCTCAATTCTGCTTGTGGAAAGGGCGGGATAAATGTGTAGACTAAGCCCTGAAGACGGAATAGCCTTGAACTGCCGGGACAGGAACTGCGGCCTGGCTCTCCAGCCGAGACCAGGACCTCCAGGGGGAGCTTCGTGGGCGTGTGAAAGCTCCTGGCGTATTTGGGGAAGGAATCTCCAGGGATAGTGTGGTTTGTGCAAAGGCCCTGTGGGGAGGGCAGCAGGGTGAGATATAGCTGGAGCGGTGGACAGGGCCAGCGTGTGCTGAGGAACATGACCTTGATTGTGTAGGTGGTGGGACGGATGCAGGAGTGTGTATTTCAGGAAGAGCCTAGGCAGGGCAGCAGGAGGGGCTCAGGAGGGGGACGGGCACAGGGAGGGTGGGAGAGACGGGCCGCGCAGAGCTGGCTTCCGCTTCACCGAGAAGGAGGGTGGTGCTGGGCGACGCTGAGACTTCTAGGCAGACGGATGGAAGGACGGTGGTGTCGGGAAGTGGCTGCGAGGGAAGAGTAGGCCCTTCCTTCCTGAGGGCTCAACTCTGACAGCCTTCCGTGTCCCCCTTGCTGTCCTATACCACATGGGCTTCTCTAAACACTCCAAGTTTCCTCCCCAAACCCCCTGCAGCATCAGTTCGCTCCGCTTCCCCCATGTTTATATATATATATAGATGCACACATATACATATATATATACACACACATATTTACACAGAGAGACAGAGATTGAGATTGAGACTGGTTGACTTAAGGAAGTGGCAAACGTGATTGTGAGGCTGGCAAGTCAAGCTTGTAGGGCAGGCCGGCAGGCTGGAGCCTCGGGTGAGAGTTGCTGATGCAGTCTGGAGGCCGAATCCCTCCTTCTTTGGGGACCTCATCGTGCACTTAAGGCCTTCGCTGATTGGATGAGGCCCACCCACTTTGTGGAGGGTCATCTGCTTTCTTCAAAGTCTATTGATTTAAATGTTAATCTCATCTGAGAAAGACGTTCACAGCATCTAGACTGGTGTTTGACCAAACTACCGGGCACCAGGGCCTAGCCAAGTTGACAAACAAAATGAGCCATTACAAACCCCCACTAAAGAGTTGACTAGTCCCTGTCTGGGTCCCTCGCATGTTTTAATCCATGACTACAGCAATGACAGAAGGAGATATAATTCTCCTCATTTTACAGATGAGAACAGTGAGATCCACACAGATTCAGAGACTTGCCTCAAATCACACAGTTCTAGAAACAGAATCCGGGTCATGGCCTCCAGATCTGAGTGCGTCCTACTGCACCACTAGGGTATCTGTGCTGTGGATGCGGTCATAGGTCCTTCAGCAGACAGGGCATGTTGTCGGGTCTCTGAAAGCCAGGCAGACCTTGGTTTGAATCCCAGCTCTGCCAAACACATGCAGCTGAGGACCTGGGCGGTTTGTTTAAACCTCTCTCTGCCTCAGTTTTCCCATTTATAAAATGAAAATAATAATGAATTTACCCTATAGGGTGGTTTTAGCAATGAAGTGAAATATGCAACACAGTGCCCGGCATATAGTAATCATGCCCTAGACATTAATAATGGCAGGAATATCAACATTTAATCACTAACAATCAATTTATTTGGAAGAGAATGAAAATATCCATTTATATACCTGAAAGTTCTATCTCTACCAGGGTTTCATAATAAACATTCCAAGTTGTGCATAGACATATGTACAATCCCAAATTATTTCAGAATTTTAAAAAATGATTTCACATTTGTTTATTATTTCTCTTAGCTCTTCTAATAGCTTTTCTTTTACTTCCATGTATATTTCTGCGTCCGTGCTGGAATCAGATTGTGGAAGTGCTCCAACCTCCCTGGTTCCAGTCCCACACTCGCCACATCCTCCCTTGCATGACCAGCATCTCCACCCACAGTGGCTGGTCCTACGCTGAGAGGTGCCAGAGATGGCACCCAGGTCCTTTTCAAAATC
>NW_007740334.1:2418-8163 GCF_000696425.1 Galeopterus variegatus | reverse complement strand
CTCTTCTAATAGCTTTTCTTTTACTTCCATGTATATTTCTGCGTCCGTGCTGGAATCAGATTGTGGAAGTGCTCCAACCTCCCTGGTTCCAGTCCCACACTCGCCACATCCTCCCTTGCATGACCAGCATCTCCACTCACAGTGGCTGGTCCTACGCTGAGAGGTGCCAGAGATGGCACCCAGGTCCTTTTCAAAATCATGCCATGGGAGGTGTCTCTTTTTGTCACCCCCATCACCTTTCTTCAGGTCTGACTCATTCACTCATCAGGCTTATATTAGATGGTCACTCTGAGCAAAGTGGCAGGGCTACAATGATGAGTAATTCAAAGTCCCTGTCGTGGGGGAATTCACATGTCTTAGACTGGTCTTCTCTCGCATGTGCACCCCAACTGCTCAGGGTCCAAATGATGATTATCTCTTTTCTTTCTCACTTTTAAATTTTAAATTGAAACTGTTTTTTTCATCTGTGAGTAACCTTTACCTGTATTTAATGCCCAACATAATTGAATGTGACAAAGGTAAACGTACAGAACAAAAGCAATGCTACGTGTGTCTGAAAGAAAGCTTTGTATTACATCTGTGCTCACGTCTAATTATAATCTCTGAGAAGGGCATCCTCCCTAGACGATGTCACTTCAATCTGATTTTTATTTCATCTGCATTTCCTCCCTCCCCCCAATAAACATTAAATCAACATTAAAACATTCCAGTGCCTTACAAACATATCAGAAGCTTGGGAAAGGAGCCTTAATGCTAAACTAGCCCTTGTTTCTTTGGGATTTCCAAATAGGCCCTTATGGTCCTGCCACCTCTGATGTGGGAGCCGCATTATCCATACGCTACCCTGCCTTCGGGCTGCATGGCNCTCTTCTAATAGCTTTTCTTTTACTTCCATGTATATTTCTGCGTCCGTGCTGGAATCAGATCGTGGAAGTGCTCCAACCTCCCTGGTTCCAGTCCCACACTCGCCACATCCTCCCTTGCATGACCAGCATCTCCACTCACAGTGGCTGGTCCTACGCTGAGAGGTGCCAGAGATGGCACCCAGGTCCTTTTCAAAATCATGCCATGGGAGGTGTCTCTTTTTGTCACCCGCATCACCTTTCCTCATGTCTGACTCATGCACTCATCAGGCTTATATTAGATGGTCACTCTGAGCAAAGTGGCAGGGCTTCAATGATGAGTAATTCACAGTCCCTGTCGTGGGGGAATTCACATGTCTTAGACTGGTCTTCTTTTGCATGTGCGCCCCTACTGCTCAGGGTCCAAATGATGATTATCTCTTTTCTTTCTCACTTTTAAATTTTAAATTGAAACTGTTTTTTTCATCTGTGAGTAACCTTTACCTGTATTTAATGCCCAACATAATTGAATGTGACAAAGGTAAACGTACAGAACAAAAGCAATGCTACGTGTGTCTGAAAGAAAACTTTGTATTACATCTGTGCTCACGTCTAATTATAATCTCTGAGAAGGGCATCCTCCCTAGACGATGTCACTTCAATCTGATTTTTATTTCATCTGCATTTCCTCCCTCCCCCCAATAAACATTAAATCAACATTAAAACATTCCAGTGCCTTACAAACATATCAGAAGCTTGGGAAAGGAGCCTTAATGCTAGACTAGCCCTTGTTTCTTCGGGATTTCCAAATAGGCCCTTATGGTCCTGCCACCTCTGATGTGGGAGCCGCATTATCCATACGCTACCCTGCCTTCGGGCTGCATGGCCCACCCAGCCAGACTTCACTCTGTCCACTTCTCCCTCGGTGCCACCAACACAGTATCCTCATGTTCCATTTCATTGACTGTCTTTGTGAAGAGGAACTTGTTCTTGTCAGGTAGACAGGGAATAAATTATAGAGCAAAGGCTCTATTAATATAAGGCACTGTAAGTGAAGACACTGACAATTTAGGATTCACCATGAATAAACTATGCTCTTTAGATGAAGAAATCAGCAAAGGCAGCCAAGGCCACTTTCAACACAAGGTATGTCGTAAAGGGAATGATCCACAGTACATTACAGTGAAGAATGGAAAATTTTCTTTAAAATCACAAATACCCTCCACATTGTTGATCTGCAATTCTACTTATCGTTTAAGTTATATAGGAAGTGCACATACTCTGTGCAGATCTATGTAGGAGAACAGAGTCTAAAAGAAGAGATAATTTTGAAAGGTTGTGGAGATTGGTGACCACTAAAAATGACTGAGAAGTGCCTGGTGGGATATTATTGAAAGAGTGTGGAGTTTGAATTCCAGCTCAGACATTTCTAATTGTCTTACCAGGCTAGCAAAATGGAAATGAATACCTACCATTTACCAAACAAATATTATTTCATAGGACATTTGCATATATTCTCACTTCATGTTCACAACAAATCTGGGTGGTGGGTACTATTGGTTTTTTGTGGTTTTTGGGGTTTTTTTATGGCTATAAGTTTATTCATCACAAAATAATCCCCTGCGATATTACTGAAGTGGCTGACCATGTCCACGACCAAATCCGCCTCTAAACTGGAATTCAGTTGCTGACCCAGCCCCAGCCTCGCCTTTCTTGTCAGCACCAGGGGGCACAGCTCTCTGTAAGCGTCTCCGTCGGCTTCCCCTCTTGTGAGTCCTGTAGGTCACTCACCCTCCAGACCTTTGGGCCGAGGCCTGCCAGTCTCAGGACCGCAGGGTGGCAGGCACAATCTCAGGGGGCAGGTGGAGGTAATCACAGAGATACTGGGTACCCTTGTTGGTAAGGTACCAGTAGAAATGTCTCCAGGCAAACTGTTCCATCACCTAGCCTCAAGACTTGAGAGACTGCACGGTCTTCACGACATGAAGGTTGGGTACATTTTTGTCTGCCACCTCTGGGTCCTTAGGCATATGGACATCTTTTTTTGTCCACCATCACTCCCTCCTTAAAAAAGAGTTCACAAATGGCAGTCCGGTTCTTCTTGGGCATTAACGTCACGGCAACTGCAGGGTCCAGGGCTGAGGCTGGAAAGCTATCTCTATTTTTCTGTTGAGAAACTGAGGCTAAGACAATACCAAGTGTTAGTGAGGGTGAAGGAAGCACCTGACCAAGACTGGTACAGAGACTGGAGAGACCCTGCACTGCTGGAACAAGGTAGACAGGAGTTCTGTGGTCAGCACTGCAGATGCCTACAGCTCAGGCTGCAAAGTAACTGTGTGGCCCTTGTGGACAGTGAGCCCACTGGACTGTATTTTTGCAGGGGAAGTACACACGGAATCCTCTACCTCCCTTGGTCCTGGGCTGCAGCTGGATGTTGCCATTTTGGGATAGGAGCTAGGGGAGCTCAGAGTCCTGCCCAACCTGGCAGGCCCACCAGCCCTAGCAGAGAGTGTGCAAGGAGTGTGCCAGCTGCCTGGATCCACACTCACCTCCCTCAGGAGCTCAGAGTCCTACCCAACTCTGAAAACCTGCCAGAGCATCCTGCCCTGATGGAGAGAATGCAGGGTGCAAGTTGGCACCTACTACCATGCTCACCCAGAATCAAACCGATCATGTCCAACCTATCCATATAGAACACTTCTACATGTAAGAGTTTCTTCCCTCAAAAACTGCTCCAAAAATTAAAAGAAGCAACTACATCATGAAATGCCAGACATAAATGCAGAGATACAATTAGCATTAAAAAACAGGGAAACATGACACCCCCAAAAGAAGACAGTAATTCTCCAGACCCCAAACAACAGGAAACCAGTGAAATGTCTGAATAGAATTCCAAACTGCAATCTTGAGAAAACTCAACATGATGCAAGAAAAAATAGAAATCACAATGAAGTCAAAAAAATAATCCTGGACATGAACAAAGGGATAGAAATCATCAAAAAGAACCAAGAAGAAGGCCGGCTCCATGGCTCACTTGGGAGAGTGTGGCACTGGTAGCACTGAGGCTGCAGGTTCGGGTCCTATATAGGGAAGGCTGGTGCACTCACTAGCTGGGCATGGTGCAGACAACGCCATGCCGAGGGTTGCAATCCCCTCACTGGTCAAAAAAAAAAAAAAAAAAAAAAAAAGAAAAGAAAAAGAAAAAAAGAACCAAGAAGAAAGTCTGGAATTGAAGAATTCATTCAATAAAATAAAAAACAGAACTGAGAATTTAAGCATCAAGCTAGTACAAGTAGAAGAAAGAATTTCTGAATTTGACAACAGGCTTTTCGAATTAGCCCAGTTAGACCAAAAAGAAAAAAGAAAAAAATTTTTTTTGAAATTGAAGAAAGCATACAAGATCTAATGGACAACCTTATGTGTACAAACATCCATATTATGAGTATACTGGAAGGAGAAGAAAAAAGAAAAGACACTGAAAGCCTATTTAATAAAATAATAGCTGAAAACTTTTCAAGTATTGGGAGAGATACAGTCTCCCAGATCCAAGAATCTCAAATATCCCTAAACAGGTTCAACACAAAAAGGTACTCCCCAAGACACATGAGAGTCAAATTGTCAAATGTCAAAGACAAAGAAAGAATTCTAAAAACAGCAAGAGAAAAGCATCACATCATCTATAAGGAAATCTCCATCAGATTAACAGCAGACTTTTCAATAGAAACCTTACAGGCCAGGGGAGAATGGGATAATATATTCAAAGTGCTAAATGAAAATATCTGCCAGTCAAGAATACTATACTCAGCAGAGATATCCCTCAGAAAAGAAGAAGAAATAGTATCTTTCCCAGACAAACAAAAACTGTGGGAATTCACCACAAGACCGGCCCTACAAGAAATCCTCAAGGGAGTTCTACATCTGGAATCAAAAGAGTGATAACTATCATCATGAATACAGGAGAAAGAATAAAAACCACTAGTACAGCAGATATGCAAATGAGAAAGAGAAAGAAAATGTACCTTATCACTACAAAAAAACTGCAAAAATAAACAAGAGAAGAAAGGAGTAAAAGAAATATGAAACCACAAAAAATGTCATAAAATGGCAGGAATAAGGTAATATCTTTCGATAACAATGCCAAATGTAAATGGATTAAACTCCCCACTTAAAAGATATAGATTAGCTGAATGGATTAAAAAACTAGACCCAACTATAGGCCTTCTCCAAGAAACTTTCTTCACCAGTAAAGACACACATAGACCAATAGTGAAGNTGAATGACCAATGGGTCAAAGAAGAAATAAAGCAGGAAATCAAAAAATTTCTTGAAATGAAAATACAATTTATCAAAACCTATGGGATACTGCAAAAGCAATACTAAGAGGAAAGACTATTGCAATAAGTGTCTACATCAAAAAAGTAGAAAGATCCCAAATAAACAACCTAATGTTATACCTAATGTTAGAAAGCAAGAACAATCTCAACCCAAAATTAGTAGACAGAAAGAAATAAACATCAGAGCACAACTAATGAAGTATAGACCAAAAGAATGATACAAAAGATCAATGAAACAAAAAGTTGTTTTCTTGAGAAGATAAACAAAATGACAGACTGTTATCTAGACTAAACAAGAAAAGAAGAGAGAAGACCAAATAACAAAACTCAGAAATGAAAAGGGAGACATTACAACTGATACCACAGAAATACAAAGAATCATTAGAGATTGTTCTGAACAATTATATGCCAACAAATTTGAAAATTTAGAGGAAATTGATTAGTTTCAGGACCATATAACCTACCAAGACAGAACCAAGAAGAAACTGATAACCGGCCCCTATCAGTAGTATTTCTATACACCAACAATGAACTAGCAGAGAAAGAAATCAAGAAAGCAATCCCATTCA
>NW_007740334.1:0-688 GCF_000696425.1 Galeopterus variegatus | reverse complement strand
TATAGGCCTTCTCCAAGAAACTTTCTTCACCAGTAAAGACACACATAGACCAATAGTGAAGGGATGGAAAAAAATATTCCATGCAAATAGAAACCAAAAACAAGCAGGAGTTGTCATACTTAAATAATATAAAATAGTCTTTAAACCAAGAACTATAAAAAGAGAAAAAGAATGACATTATATAATAACAAATGGATCAATGCAACAAGAAAATATAACAACCATAAATATATATGCACCCAACATCAGAGCACCCAGATATATAATTCAATTGTTATTGGCTCTAAAGAGAGAGATAGACCCCAATACAATATGAGCTGGGGACTTTAGCATGCCTCTCTCAGCATTGGACAAATCATATAGACAAAATACTAGCAAAGAAATAATTGGATTTAAATGGCACGTTAGACCAAATGAACTCAACAGACATTACAGAACATTTTATCCAACAACTGAAGAGATACATTCTTCTCATCAGCACACAGATCATTCTCCAAGATAGACCACATGTTAGTCCATATATCAAGTCTCAACAAATTTAAAAAGATTGAAATGATATCAAGTATTTTTTTAGAGCACAATGGAATAAAACTAGAAATCAACAACAAACAAAACTTTAGAAACTATACAAATACATGGAGATTAAACAACATGCTCCTGAATGACCAATGGGTCAAAGAAGAAATAA
>NW_007740333.1:28499-30684 GCF_000696425.1 Galeopterus variegatus | reverse complement strand
TATAGTTCAGTAATATTCCATGTGTATATATACCACATTTGGGGAGAAAATTATTTTTTTTAAAAAAAGTAAATTTTCTAGAATTGCAAGATAGAAATTTCCAGACTTGAGTGCCCAACATAATGAAAGAAAACCCACACTAAGACCTTTGTTATGAAATTTATTTCAATAGTGACAAAGAGATTATAAAACTTTCCAGAGATATGTAAACAAAGAATACAAATAAATATCTCCCAGACAGATCACAAACAAACATAAATAAGAATAGTATCAGACTACATCAGCTTTTGAGGCCAAACGACAGGGAAATTCTCAAAAAATGTATATGAGTTGTACAATCTTTTTTCTACCTTGAGACAATATATGGTCAATTGAAGGCACTCAATAGATGGTAGATATTATTTTCTTTCAAAGTGGCAAGATATTGGTCTCAGGTGTTTTATGCTCTGGTAGGAAGTGATCTTCCAGGACAGAAGAAAGGCTACCTCCAAATGATGTAGGTGAGAAAAGCAGAATTCATTCACTTGGCTCAGAACTTTTGACCTTGTCCATTTGACTGTGAGAACTTAAGGCTTAGTCTGAAAAATTGTATAGGTACGACTGGAACCAGCTATATAATAGCTCAGTACAAAATGAAAATGTGGAGGTTCTTGTTCAAAAAGCAAGAGAAAAGGGTAGTTAATGGTACTTAAAACATAAAGCTTTTTCCTTTAAAAATATCTTATTACTTATAAAATGTAATTGGAGTAAAAGCAATGTATTAATAGCAATATGAACCTAAAACCTTAAAAAATTAATATTTTGGTATCATAATTTTATATACTATNATTAATAGCAATATGAACCTAAAACCTTAAAAAATTAATATTTTGGTATCATAATTTTATATACTATAATAAATAATAACACTTTATTAATATGATGCCTTAAATGATCATTGGGCTCTTTTCCTGGCTTGCTTTCTGCAAATTCCTTGATTACATCATTATAATTTATACTTTTAGCAATTTAATTTTCAGTATTATAAATAATTTTTGATAATTTTTAATTTTGAGAAGAATCTTTTTGATGATACAACTCTTAGTAAAACTGTTGAGTATTTTATAGACTGACATAAATTTCTGTTAACTTATTTTGAAATATAAATTTTAGTACATCTAGAGCTGATGATTCTTGCAGGGCAATTTTTCTAAAAAGATTTAACTCTTCGGACAAATCAGTTATGTGTAAAGCTGAATTTGATTTTAAATTTAAATTCGTATGATGCCATTTTCATGTTTCCTTTGACATTTCCTGTAATTTTCCAAGTCTTACAAGAAACTGAAAGTGGTTTCATGACTGTGTATAATTCAAAACATGTGTTATGCAATTCAATGGGGGTCTTCCTAATTCTGTGCAAATAGAGAAAGGGGTTTCAGCTCCTCATTCCATGGCTCACTACGTACACTGGCAACAACAAAATACCTCTTTATTTTAGTTGCAAGGTTTGGTAGCAAGTATCATCTCTTTCATTTTTGGGATAAGTAAATTAACTAGGATTTTTTTGGCTCTGTTTGTTGGGCAATGATGACAACTAAGGCAAAGTAGGTATTGTCCTTATCAGAACTGGTCAGTTTTACCTAGAGTGAAATAAATGTCCATGAGCACAAATTGCATTTTGAATTCTCATCTCACAAATACAATTCTCTGGGCCCCAGGCAGAACAGGCAAGAGAGTGCAGCTTACCCAGATCAAGCTGTCTTAACAGAAAAGTAATTCAAAGCCAAGAGACACTTGCCCCAGGCTAATAAAATAGATGCAGCAGCCCCAGACTCCACCATCTCTCACAGTCAAACCTCGATCCTGGAAGTCTCAACAAAATCTCATTATGCCCCTTTGGTTCTGAACTCCAGTCTGTGAAGCCAATAATGTAATGTGCTGATGTGCTGAGATCTGGACGTTTGCTTTACCCAAACCATATAGATTAGGAATTGAAGAAGCATGGATCACCAAATACTTGCTCATGAAAGTAGAGTAAAAGTACAGTGGTCTCCCCTTATCTGTGGTTTCACTTTACATGGTTTTAGTTACCTGTGGTTAACCGTGGTCCAAAAATATTAAATGGAAAATTCCAGAAATAAACAACTCATAAGTTTTAAATTACGTGTCCTGGGTAACATGATGAAATCTAGCACAGGCTTGTTCC
>NW_007740333.1:27489-28434 GCF_000696425.1 Galeopterus variegatus | reverse complement strand
CTCATAAGTTTTAAATTACGTGTCCTGGGTAACATGATGAAATCTAGCACAGGCTTGTTCCATGCCTCCTGGGATGTGAATTATGCCTTTGTCCAGCGTATAAGCACCCTGTCTGTTAGTCACTCAGTAGCCATCGTGGCTATTGTCTCAGTATGGCAGTGCTTGTGTTCAAGTCATCCTTATTTTACTTCATACTGATCCCAAAGCACAAGGTTAGTGGTGCTGGCGATTTGAATATGCTAAAGAGAAGCAGTAAAGTGCTTCCTTTAAGTGAAAAGATGAAAGTTCTCAACTTAATAAGGAAAGAAAAAAAAATCGTATGCTGAGGTGGCTTAGATCTAGGGTAAGAACAAATCTTTTATCCTTGAAATTGTGAAGAAGGAAAAAGAAACTCGGGGATAGTAAATATAAGATTTGGTATTATCCTCAGTTTCATGCATCTACTGGGGGTGTTGGAACAGATCCCCTGAAGATAAAGGGGGACTACTGCGTGCAGGGCAGTGAAAAGTGACAAATGTCTTCCCAAGCGGCACTGTTCGAATTAGAATTCAGCTTAGGGTAAGAGACAAGGCCAAAGCTTTACACACAAACACAGGTTTGTTCCTTAACCCCACTTGCCATCTGCACTGATCCGATCACAACACTTGGCAGCAGTTTATTTTACTCTGACGCTGTGTTATTGCTCATGGCTTAGTGGGAAGAGCTTAAGAGCCGTGAGGAAGACCACACAGGGCATGACGGGACTACGTCAAATAGATAATGCTTCATGTCGTACAAATAATCGTTTTATACAATATTTATATTTCGACCTTTGGCTAGTAATTCTTAATCACAATTGGACTTTCCACTTGCTGAGATTCCATTCTTATTTTTAAAGTTCTTATTTGGTTATTGTTCAGGTCTTAATATTCTGTTAAAAAGGGGTTCTCGATTTCAGCAAAACCA
>NW_007740333.1:22433-27091 GCF_000696425.1 Galeopterus variegatus | reverse complement strand
TTGGTTATTGTTCAGGTCTTAATATTCTGTTAAAAAGGGGTTCTCGATTTCAGCAAAACCAATTAAAAAAAAACCTTTCTGCCAAATAATAAGGCTGTTTAGGAAATCCACACTTTCCTATTTGGTCTGCAGTGATGGTAGATTTTTCACTATCGTATGGGACAAGTACTCAGATAGAGGGGCTCCAATTTCTTTTTCTGTCTTTCCACGTCCTCTAATTACAGTTGCTGCTAGGTGTCCTGAAGCTGGTGCTTCTCTTACATATTGCCAAGAGAGAAAGAAAATACGCCTTTGTTAGTTACTGTACTTACAATGGTTCCTAAAACCAAACAAGAAAACCACAGTGATCTTGGCAAACAAACAATTGAAAAGTACAGGTGCTGGGAGTGTGCACAGCCCCAAAATCAACATGACTTGGGAGGAGAGGGGGTTGGATAACAAAGAAAGGTGCTTTTCACTCGGAGACATTTATTTCTTTTAAATATTTGCGATCTGCAGCCAATAGCTCATGAGCCCACTTAGCATTATTTCCCGACAAAGGGGAGGGCTGGTGGTAACGAGCAGATGCTTGAGTGGCCCGTGGCAAGAGGTGTGCCGTCCATCAAGAAGATCAATATTTACTGTTCCTGAATCTTTGTTGTGAAAGTTTGCTCTCCTTAAAAAAAGAAAAAAAAAAGTGGGGTTGTACTTTGATATATAGAACATGGGTCTGACTTCAGGCAGTGAATCAGCTGAAAGCAACAAGGTCTTCACAGAGAGGAGTCAGCACCTCCTCTCCTGTTCAGTGTTTTAAGGAATAAAATGCACCTGGCTCAGGACATGGACAGTCCTTTCTCCATTCATTGTTTTTCATTCCAGTTAAATCCTACACTGATGGCAGGTGCAATTTCAGTGTAATACTGCCTTTTAAAATACGTCTTAAAACATAATTAATTCCATTCAATTTGACTCAAAATATATTGGTAAAGCAGCATGTCTCATGTGGTAAGGACTGTGCAAGACACTAGAGTGACCAAGATGAAGATGTGGGTCACTGCCTTAGCTTTGTGGTGCCTCAGTTTTCCTCATTGGCCATACTAGATCACAGAGGAGAGAGTTCTGTGGGATGGGGGGAAGAGATAAATAGGTGATGAGTCATGACCAGCCATACCATAGAAAGAATTTTGTATTTGATCTTTAGATCAAAGTGAGGTCTACATCTTCAACACGCATATGAATCAGCTGGAAATTTCTTAAAGTTTAGATCCTGAATGAGTAGGTCTAGGGCAGGGCCAGAGAATCTCCATATCTAACAAGATCCCAAGTGATGTTAGTGACACTTGTATGTGGGCTATACTTTGAGTAACAAGAAGCTATTTATTATTTGTATCAATCACCTGTGATGATTATTGACAGTGTACCTCCCTGGGCTCCACCCTAGATATTTTGAGTCAAAATTTGCATATTAATGGTTTCTCCAGGTGATTTTATGCATGCTAAATTTTGAGAACCACTTTTTAAATGGTGGGAGACAAATGAATGCTATTAAGTCGAGTACCATATGGAGACTTGGTTTCTAGAGAGAGAACATGAAATAGAGAATTCCTTGGAGGTGAACTACAAGCAGGGCTATGGATGGAGGCACTAATGGGTGGCAAAGGACTGTAGAAGAGAGAATGGCTCTGGGGGACCCTAAGAGGGTGAGATTGACAGGACTTGGTCATGAGCAGATCTGGGGACCCAGTGGGGAAGAGGAGGCCAGGGTGACCTTCTGGGTTCTGGTTTGGACATCTGGATTGCTGGTTGTGCCAACATTAAGATGGGGAAGCAGTATGCTGTGAGGTTAAGATTTGGAGTAGGAGAGAATGGATTGAGACTACTTCCAATATTTACTACTTATTTAGCCTTGGTAAGTGACTTAGTTTTTCATCTGTAAAACGGGGATAATAGTTGTTGTGAGGTTGCATTAGTCCCATTTTGCAAAGGTAGAAAGTGAGGAACAGAGAGGGTAAGTCGCCCCACTCCTACAGACAGAGAAGAGTGGAGGTGAGGTTTGGGTGTGGGCCATCATGATTCTCCAGCCTCTGTTCTGAACTGTTATCTGAAAGGCTGTCCATGCATAGACACTCCCCAGGTGGGCAGTGGCATTAACCGAGCCATGCAAATACGTTTCCCCTCGTTTCACTCTCTCTCAAGGTTCCTCTTAGTATCACTACTCCTCCTGCCATACTCTCTTCCTTTAAAATGGTAGCAATTCCCTTCCTTTCATTTCTCTTAGCTCATCTGTGATGATTTTTAAAAGAAGACTTCATTCAATACCCAGCAAATATAGAAATAAAGAAAATTCTGGCAACAAAAAAAGGCTTATAAAGTACAGATTTCTGACCCTTCCTCAATCAATGTCTCACACTCTGTTGCCAGCACAACTGGCTGGGACCACTCAGTTCCCAGCTGCCTTCTTGCTGCTTAAGAGGTGTGTATCCTCTTAAGCTTCCATCCCTGCCTCCTTCATCTACTGTCATAGCAACATGAAAGTTTCTGCTCCTGTGCCCTCCTAGGACCCTCTTACTCAGCTTAAAGTCTCTGGCTTGAGACACAAGCCTTTTCCTCAGGGAGTAGATGGGGCTGGGTGAGTGATTTGGTTGTGCAGAGTGATAGGACGAAAACCTCACCCTTTATGTGAGATTCTGTCCCTCATGCAGGGATGGTTTGATCTCTTACAGACCCAGCAAGTGAATGCTGCTCTGAACATGTAATATTCATAGCATCCAAACAATGCTATCCGTGCAATAATATCCAATATCCAAACAATAATATGCACACAATATCCAAATCAATAATATCCAATCATATTCAAACAATAAAAGCTATACACAAACACTAATGGGCAATTGGTGCTATGTGTTTAATTAAAAGAAAATCAGATTACTCTTTTTTATGACCTTATTTCATATTGTTTATCCAGTATTTTTGTAGCCTTTACCCCTCTTTATTTTCTGTTTTTGTTATTTCTAGGTGACAAAGCCTAACTTGAGAGCCTCCTCTCCCCCATCTTCTGAACCCTCCCTCATGCCCTGACTGTCTGACACACTGGCTGTTCCCTGCACTTGGAATGGCCCTCACTCAAGACATGATATGGCTATTCCTTCTCTTCCTGTGAGTCTGTACTAATGTCACCCTGTCTGAGAAGCCATCTCTTATTTCTGTATATAAATTAGCACACTACCCTCAACATTTCCCCATTTTCTTTAACCTTGTCTTGTTTTACATTTTAGCAATAGAAAAATCACCATCTGATATATTACAGATGTATTTGTTTATTTTTCTGTCACCCCCCTCTAAAATGTCAATTTCATGAGAACTGGGACTTCATCTATTGTATCCCCACCATCTATAACAATGTCTGGAATATAAAGTAACTCAATAAAATTTTTTGAATAAAGAGAAAAATAAGTTAGTTAGCCCTTTTGAGGAATATGTAGAAAGGATGTGTACGTATAGGTAATTAGAGTCAATTGTAATTGTTTTCAGAATTGTTCAATCTTAAAAAAGCAAAAACACTTTTAAAATATCACTAATTTAGGGAAGAAAGAGTGATTAGTGGCTTGTATTATTTTTGGAGCCACAGACCTAATTTTATTTTGTGTATTTTTCTCCTGTATGTTGTAGCCCAGCCATCATCATGAAAGAAGTACCTTGCCCTGCTCCAGATTTATTACCCACATGAAGAATTTCTCTGAATCTCTTAAACTTGGTAATCTACATTTGCTACATTTTCCAGGTAAATTATGAAATAATCCCAAGGAAGAGCAGAGTTTCCTAAGAAACTCTGGAATGTGCACAGGTAAAAATTATAAAGACTTGGTTGAAGAACACTTGAGCCATGTTTCAAAATGGCAATAAGAGAAGAAATTCATTGGCTTGTGAAGATGGTAAATCCAAAGGGTAGATTGGTTCAAATCATGCCTGGAAACTGGGTTCCCCAATATTATCATGATTTTATTTATTTTTTATTATTGGCTTCATTATTATGTTGGATTTATTTTCAGAAAGGATAGCAATAATGTGCCCTGGCAGCTATAGGTGTATATGATTCTTAGAGCTTACAATTTATAAAGAAACCCTCATTTGCTCTGCATCTGTCACAGTCCCCACCTTTTATCCAACGACTTTGGTTGGCCAAAATTGGTTCCCATGTTTACCCCTGGAATCGGGGTGTCTGAGAGAATGGAGCACACCAGTCAATTTGTACTACCACTGAGGCAGAGAGAATGGGCTGCTTGATTGACAACTACATTTAAATCACACGAAGTGTGTGTGTGTGTGTGTGTGTGTGTGTGTGAGAGAGAGAGAGAGAGAGAGAGAGAGAGAAATGGAGGGATGGTTTTCCAAAATAAATCGATACGGGGGAAGCAAAAAGTATCACTTTGTGTCAAGCCAAAATGATGTGATGTGTGGTTGTATTAGTTATATCTACACAACACTGACTGGCAGCACACGCTATTCTGACGAACAGAGATTAACCATAAACTCTATTTTGAGGACTATTTCACTGACCTAGAAGGGTAAATGAATTTACTTTTATTTATTTATTTTTTAAAAATTAATTAATTAATTATTATTAATATCTTTTTATATTCTAAGACGTCGTTGCAGAGCAGTGGGAGGGGGTGGGGGAG
>NW_007740333.1:9248-22237 GCF_000696425.1 Galeopterus variegatus | reverse complement strand
AAGTGGAGGTGGGGTGGGGGCCGGGGTCCATGGCCAGCTCCTTTGCTGGCCTGGTTGTGGAGGATGGGAGGACATGGCTGAAGCCCTCAGTGCCCCCACTTTGGCTTGGGAACCCGGGAGGTTTTTGGCGACAAGTGGGTTATTGCCAGGCTGGATGGAAATGTTGGGGGGGCATGCCCTCGGCCCCCGCCCCCTGATTCCAGGGCCTGAGGGGCTTCTGATACCAGGTTGGTCATCACCAGACTGGATGTGGATGTTGGGGTGCATTGCTGAGCCCTAGGCTCCCACCCCACCCGGGCTTGGGAACCTGGGGGGCTTCCGCCAGTGGTTCGGTCATCACTGTGCTGGATGTGGACATCAGGGGTATGTGGCTGAGGCCCCCAGGCCCCCTTCAGCCTGGCTTGGGAGCAGAGGAGGCTTTCGGCTCTTCTAGATTTTATAAGTGTTCTTTGGTGGTGGTAGACCTTCATGGGTTAATATCAGAACATTGATCTTTGTTTTTTTTAAATGTTTTCTTTCAATTCTGTGTTGGATTATTAGCTACCCCCATGACTTAAACTCTGCACTGGAACTAATTTGTTGTCCCTTGCTTAATTCTAAAATGGGGGAGAATTCACACACATACACACACACACATATACACACACACACACACACACATACTCTCACACACACAAACAAACAAACAACAACAACAACAACATCAACAACAAAAAAACCCCCATACACACACACACACACACACTCTCACACACACAAAAAAACAAAGAAACAACAACAACAAAAAAAAAAAACGGGGGGGGAAGAGGAAGATATAACAACCACAATTTTTTTTGAAGTTCTTACAACAAGCAAATGGAGGGGACACACTTGGGTGGGAGGGGGGAGAGGGAGGAGGGAGGGAGGTTTCGGTGATGGGACATAATAATCAACTACATTGTATATTGACAAAATAAAAATAATTAAAAAAAAAACAAAAACAAGCAAACATACAAACAAACAAAAAATAAAATGGGGGAACTTCCTGTGGGGACCAGCACTTGAGCCCTGTGGTTGAGCTAAATTGCTGCTTTGCTGCTGATTCTCTGAAGAAGGCTTTTTTGTGCAGCTCAGGTTTTAATTGTTGACTTTTTAAGCACTTCTGGGTCTTGTGAGGTCCTGTACACCTAGGTTGTGTGAAAACCTTCTGGTCTGGGCCTGAGTCTCTTCAGCAAACTGCACCCCCTGCAGTTCTATCTTCTTGACCAGTCTCCAGTGAGTGGGCCTGTGCTGATTGGAGGGAAGATCAGCTGTCTGTGCTATGCCCACATATTCCCCTGATGGGCCCATCTACCCCACCACCCGTACTCCAAACACTTCCCATGGGACGGGCCATGGGCTAAACCCTTGTGATGACTCACTGGTCTTTTAGTGGCTTCTTTTTTCAGTTGCCTGTGGCCCCTCATTCATATATGGGTCCCCAGGAGCCTGTCAGTGGTCTTGCTGGCCTGGGGTCCACAAAGGCCCTCCTCTCCCCTGCAGTCCCCAAACAACTTCACACAAAGGGCACAGCTGCAGTTTTTGCCAGCTCTTGCTCTGTGGGCTCACCAGGGTCAGAGCTGTTAAAAGGTTTTGTTGGTTTTATGATAGTTTCAATGTTGTGCAGTAATGTGATTTTAATGGGGTCCTTTGAGAATCACATTGTGGTATACTCTCAAATGAATTTTTATTTAAAAAATTAAGTTGAGGGGGTATGTAATACATTCGCATGGTTCAAAAACCAAAACTATAAGGAGGTATACAGTGGACGGTCTTGTTCCCACCCTTACCCCAATCTGCCTCATTCTCCTTTCCCCCATGCGAGAACACTTTTAGTGTTTTCTTAAGAATTCTTTGATACTCTCTCTGAGCAAAGGAAAGTGGGTATATGAGCAAAGGTAAGTGAGCAGGTGAGCACCAGTGTTCTGCACCTTGATGTCTTCACTTACCACTAGATCTTGGAGCTCTTATCACATCAGTGCATGGAAAGCTTCCTCATTCATTATTTTTACAACTTCACAGCAGTATATTCTATGGATATTCCTCAATTTATTTAGCCAGTTTTCTTAGATGAACACTAATGATTCCTTAAAAAGAACTGACAAAGTAATGTGGACTTTATATGTTAGAGCTTTGATGGTGCAAATTAAAAATGGATATTGACCTATGCCATGTTAGTCAGTTTTGTAGAAAAAGTAATTTAGGCTTAGTTCCAAGCAACTGAGCTAATTCAATAAAAGTAAATGCCAACCTCTTTATTCTTTTCAAAATACAATGGAAGAACAGTGAAAATAATTGCCACATCACTGTCTGAAAAATGTGTAACTTCAAGATTCAGAATACTGAGATCTTGAGAGCTGAGATTACGGGAAGTGTCTTTGGGAAATGTCATGAGAAACTTTGAGAAATGTCATGGTTTATAATTACATGGCTTGCTTTGATAGCTCTACATTCCTTGATATTTTGATATTTATCTTAAATTTGGGAACATGAAGCCCTTGGGCATGCTGGGATTGAGATGACACTGACGGATGCGAGTGGGAAGCCAGTAGGGACTCTTCAGAGAGAGGCACTCACTTGATTGTAGTTAAGCCTCATCTCTAGGACAGATGAGCAGCATTTTGGTTCTGGGAGCTGTCTCTGGGTAGGCTCAGAGCCTGGTCAGTAGCAAGAAAGATAGTGATTAAGGTTAGGCACCTGGGAACAGAGGACAGCCATAGCTAGGTTAGTTGCTGGGCAATAGGGAACCATTACTTTTTTGTTTTATGCAGGGGAGTGATGTAATTCAATTGAATCTAACGGCAGGATTGAGGGGCAAGACCGCAGGCAGGAAAACTACTTTTGAGGCTATTGCAATCATCTAGGAACACAGACATGGCAGTGAAGGATGACTAGGAGAGATATTTAGGAGGTAACATCCACGGGGCTATCATGGATTAAAGGAGAGGATTGGGGGAGATACCGAGTTGGGGGAGGGTTTATGTATTCATAAAGTCACTCAGCAAAGGATGATTGAGAACTTATTAAATGACTGGCACTATGCTAGTTCCTACAGACTCAGGTGTGAACAAGACAGACAAGGTTCCTGCCCTCTTGGAATGTGCCTTTTGAAGAAGGCAGCAATTAATAAGTAACCAAATAAATAAACTAGATTATTACAGGTTATAATAAAAGCTATGAAGACAAGAGTTAGATGAGGTTGTTTCCTGCCCTTCCCCTCCCTCACCCCAGCCTCTGACAACTGCTGATCTGTTTTATGCCCTTATAGTTTTGCCTTTTCCAGAATGTCACATAAATGGAATCACGTAGTATATAATTTCTTAAAAATAACCTCTTTCATTTAGCACAATGCATTCGAAATTCATCCTTATTGCTATGTGTATCAAGTGGTACATTCCTTTTGATTGTTGAGTAGTACTCCATTACATGGATTTGCTACAGTTTGTTTTCCATTTAACAGCTGAAGAACATTTGGGTTGTTTCAGTTTTCGTAAAACTTTTTGGGAAGCTTTATTAAGGTGATGGAAATGTTCTATATCTTAATTGTGATAATGGTTACCAATCTGTATATTTGATGAAACTCATATAACTGGACACTAAAAAGAGTAAATTTTACTCTGTATACATTATATTTCAATAAATCTGATATTTAAAAGGCTTATATACCAAAAATTTTTTTAAAAGATAAGAAAAAGAAAAATGGGAAAAAAAATAGAATAAATGAAAGCAAACCAGGAGATTGAAGTGGGTTGGTGCTCTTTAAGATAAGGACATCAGGGAAGGCCACTCTGAGGAGTTGACATTCAGCCTAGGATATGTGTATCTGGTGTATTCACAAAATAAGAGATCAGTGTAGCCTGAATAAAGAAAAGAGAGATATCAACTGGATTAAGAGACATTTAAGTAGAGTGTAGATTATGAAAAGCTTTCTAGGTCACAATGAGGAGTTTTGGATTTTATCTTAAGTTCAGTGGGAGGCCACCAAAGATTTTAGGTAGAGCTGTACTTCTTATTTACTTTTAAAGATGATCACAAATCCAGATTTTGGAGATTGCCATTTTGGTCAGTCTGGATCAATTGCTCTTACCCCTGAAATGGCTCTTCCCTGGCCCATTGTTTTATGAATGACTCTAGTAATCTCATATCCCCAGGATCTCTCTAATTTCTATTCTTAGGACTTGACTAAAATGCAAAAAAAATTGCAAAAATGACCACAATAATTCATTGCCCTTTAAATGGATACCCCTTTGAAATATGCTTTTTAACTCGTCCCATCAAGAGGTGGAGTTTATTTCTCTACCCCTTTAATCTCAGTTGGCCACATGACTTGTTTTGGCAAGTGGGACATTAGAAAATATTACATAAATAGGGAATTTAAAGTGCTTGTGCATTGGGCTTGCCCTCTCACTTCTGAGAATGCTTTCATCATGCTATGAATGAGCCTAGGCTATCCTGCTGGATGATGAAAAATGTGAGGTTGTCACCCCAGCTGACAGCAGACATGTGAGCGAGGTCCCCGCTAGACCAACCAGTCTGCCAATTGTTAGACATGTGAGTGTGGTCATCCTAAAGTTTCCTGCTTGAGCTGGGCTGACTCTGAGCAGCACTTCTCAGTCAACCCACAGAACCATGGGAAATAACTTTTTTTTGGAAACTAGTTAAGTTTTGGAATAGTTTTGTTATGCAGCAAAAGCTAACTGATACAACACCCAGAGTTTCAGTGGTGATGACCAATCTCAGACTTCCTGCTGCCTGTTTAGTGCATGGATAACTTTACCACTGAGGCTTATTTGCAAATGAATGCCAGAGCATATGTATCACCTAGTTAAACTGGCTGATGAAAGAGGTTAAAACTGATCCACAAAAGAAACTTGAAGTTTTTTTGGTCAAGGTTGACTCCATGTTACCCATCATCAGTGGAGTGTCAGCCCCTGATTTTTCTCTCCTGACTATAATCGTGAGGTCAGATGTCAGGCCCAGTATGATGACAATGGTCAAAGAAGGAGTTTTAAAAGTCCCAACTGGCTGGCTGAGCAACTGGGACCTTGCCTTCAGCAGATAGGTGGAGCATTCCTCTTGTAACATACCTAACCCTTTGGTTACAAGGAACAAATCTGCATTTTCTTAAAATAACAAGAAAGGGTTAGATTGCTACTTTTGCCTTAAATAAACCAAATGAAAGAGGCATGAAGAGAAGAGCAAATGGAATATTACAAAGCTAAATTTAATTTCTTATCTGCTGAGCAGAAGTTAGCAAAGGAGACTATTCTGTTTAATGTACCTGAACAGATACAGACATTAAAATGGGCATGTTTAATGTTTTCTTTGTTTGTGACTTAGAATAAATATCTGAACTGGAGAAAAAAGTTATGGAGTCAAAGGGGGTGATAAGGATTTCTTGGGAGTGGATGAAATGATCGGGAGAGGGGAGAAGATATGAGGGTTACACAAAAGAATAATATTTAAGGGGCATTAAAGGGAGAGAAGCTGAAAAGGCATGTGGCCTAGACAGGTAGGAGCTAAGAGGCACTGTGGTTAGACGTGCCCAGGTTGGAGTTAGACTTTTGAGTTTGAATTCCAAGTTAACCATTGACTAGTTGTGTGAACTTGGGCAAGTTGCTTAACCTATCTGCACTTTAGTTTTCCTAAGTTAAAATGGGAATCAGAATATATCTAGTTTCTAGGGTTTATTGTGAGAGATAAATATCACAGTATAAAGTTCTTGAAACAGTTCCTGGCCCATATTAAAAGTTCAATAATCGTTGACATTATTGTTACAACATTCAGAGGTCATGAAAGGAGGGGAAGGATAGTTATTGTAGAGCTGTAGGGCTCAAACTAGGCTGCTGAGACTTGAGGAATAAAGAGGAGGTGAAGCTGCCGGTGATCCAGACTCAGCTCAACCATTGCTGTGTGACTTTGTGCAAGTTGCTTAACCTCTCTGGGTTAATTTTCTCAGCTATAAAGCAAGAGGAGGGGGAGACTTGATGAACTAATATTGATTTAAATTTTTTTTTTCAATCAACTGATGAGAACCTAAATGGTAGCCAGCAGAATGTTGTAAAAATGATTTTTCTTTTTCAGATAGAAGGGTTGATGACCAGACAAAAATTAAGGCTTCCCACTTTTCATTTTCCTTGGTGCTGCTTCCTTCAGAGCCAGACACATGTACCAATACAGAGGTAGATGCAGGCAAGAGTGTACACATGTATATGTACACATGTATATACACACACAAATTAAACTCTTTGGAGATCCATATGACAAGACTGCTGTAAGACTATGCCACAGACCACAGATTCACCCAACACTTACTAACAACCAACCATGTTCTGGGTGCTCTGGTAGGTGCTGGGGACACACAGACAAATTCATCAAGGTGACTATCCTCAAAGAGGGAGATTAGGAATTTACCTAAAGGACAAGGTAGCTGACTGATAATGAGCTCTATGATACAGTTCAACAAATATTTATTGAGTTCTCACTCTGTCAAGCATTGTGCTGGGTATTGGGGGCAGCCATAAGAAAAATATGGATAAAGTCTTATAGGGGTAAGCGGTGTGTAAAATTATTTCTAACAGGAAGGACTTTTAAACTTTCAGCTTTCTTATAAACTACATTTATTGATATCAACTGGGTGACCTCAGAATGTCACCTGGAAGGTCTCCCAGCTGCCGGCCTCAGTCTTTGCAGTAGGGTAAGAGACCATAGCTTGGAGAACATGGGAAGATGGGAGGCAGGAAGGTGAGGGGAGAGCTGGGATCTGGTTTACTTAGACTAGCCCAATTTCACTCTTTCCAGAACTGAGAGCCAAGCACTTCTCATGTCTCTAAATGTGCTTTGGGATGGTTTCTGAGATTGTTACCACGTATCACCAACCTGTGGGTGCAGATAGCAGCCTCAGCCCAACCCATTCTCTGGAAAAGACTCACAAAAGTTGGAGACCCCTGTATCATAGACCTCAGAGGTTTCGTGGAGAAGATTCATTTTTGCTTCTCTCAGGTAGAATAAGAAGAGATGAAACAGCTTCAAAATGTCTTAGTTTGTTTAGATATACTTCATGCCAGTTTTCAGAATCACATTATGGCCGGCAGAAGGCGGGCGAAGCCTGATTAGGCCTTGTCGGGTGACTCTCTGTTACCCTGAAGAGTTCTTGCTCTTTCTTTGGCATATCCAAAGGCTCCCTTTCCTCTCACACTAAAGCTTGTAACAAAACTTTCAGATGCTGACAGGACTCTTTCAGGTTACTCACCCTTGTGAAGAAACAGTGGTTTTCTCTGGAACCTTGAATACATCACTTTCTTGCAAAGAGCTTGGGGTGGGATTTACCATCCCACCCCTTGGTGAAAACCACTTTTCATGGGTTGACAGAAATCTGCATGTGGGGGGCAGTTTGTGTTGTTCAGCTTTTGGGGGAGGGGGGAAATGATACAAATACAATCCCAGGGCTCAGTTCTTGGGAAATTCTGGAGGTGTCTCCCAGAGGGGAGGGGGAAAAGGACATTTGTCAAAGTGCCTTTGCTTCTGGTCCTCATAGAAATGCTCTTTCTCCTTTGTTCCTGCTGGACTCCGAAGAATAAAACTCAGGCACAAAGCAAAGGAGGCACTGGCAAGGGAATGCAACAGTGTTTTCTAATCCGTATGGATCAAAACCATGCAAGTTTTGACTCTGTAAAGAATCTTCTGCAGCATGCTGGATTAATCACATGGATTAAAAAAAATACAGTTGCCTTCACTCACTGGTGCCTCCTAGCCTTTGTATGCGCCCCCCCCATCCCCTCCTTTTTTGGAATTCTATGGAACTCTACAGGAACAAAAGGAGTGGCATTTTCTATGAGTACCACTGCCAGTTGGCCCACCGGCCCAACCCCTCTGGAAGGTACGTTTCCCGAGTTTCTCAGTGTGCAAAACTCTTGTGTATCTGTATGGTAACTTCTGTGCCTTGGGGAAAACTCAGGGTGTCTTTCAGACTCTACATTTTGTGTAGTTTTGCTGTGAGTGAAAAGTACCACATTATAGTTCTTTACATGCAATCAAGAGCAAAGGCTAAATAAAAGGCATTTAGTACATGGAAAGGGATATTAGCAAAGGGCCTTGGTTAGATGGGTGTCTGTCTCAAGTCTATTTAGCCTGTTCCACTTTCATAAACCCATATTCCTACCTGTTTTCTGGGATGAGACCAATTGGCCTATGTCTAATTAAACAAAAATACCAACCATAACAACTAATGTTTGTTGAGTCTGACTCTGTGCCAGTCAGTACTTTTAGCACGTTACCTTAGGTATCCATTTAATCCTCACAGAAACCCTATGGGACAGTAGTATTATTATTGCCATTTTCTGACAAAGTAACTGGGATCAGGGATGTTCAGTATCTGACTCCTACCTGTTTTCTGGGATGAGACCAATTGGCCTATGTCTAATTAAACAAAAATACCAACCGTAACAACTAATGTTTGTTGAGTCTGACTCTGTGCCAGTCAGTACTTTTAACACGTTACCTTAGGTATCCATTTAATCCTCACAGAAACCCTATGGGACAGTCGTATTATTATTGCCATTTTCTGACAAAGTAACTGGGATCAGGGATGTTCAGTATCTGACGGATTTCACGATGCTGCTAAGTGATGGTCAGAGGACTCAGGTCCAGCACTCACCCAAGCTTGTGACCTTCACCGTTGCTGCTGTTCTTCCTTGCCTGAGGCCTGTTTGTGTAAGCCGTTTCACTGTGCTTTCAACAGAAGAGGCAAGATAATGTGGCAGGTAATTTCCTATTTCAGTCCACAGTTGTTATTATTCATAAGCTGGAAAAGCCCTATTGAAAAAATAATAATAGGAATAATAGGAAAAAATAACACAGAGGGAGAAATGGGTGGAGAGCAAGGGAGAGGCTAGAAACAGGGAAGAAAAGCAAAGTCTTGAAATATACCCAAACATACAGATACTTTGATATCTGCTACCTATTTGTTTTAGTGCCATTATGATAGAGTGAAGATACTTGTCTTTATTTCTTCATAGTCGATCACAGCCCTGCCTCCCTTTCCCTCCCTCCAAAGTGAAAATTCTTCATTTTGCCTTAGCTTACTTGGCCTCTTCAAATTTATGAGAAGAATTCTGCCCTCGTTGATTAATTCCTTGGCCTTTCTTATGCAGATCAGGGTCATGGGTAAGTGAAGAACCAGAAAAACTGAAGAGCCCCCAAAATTCCAAGAGTAAGTAAGAGAAGAGGAAAAATTATAAAGTCAAGTGGGGTAAAGAGGAGAGGAAGGGGTAAGGGGGCCGTGGTGCCAGCTGGGAGTGAAGGAGGGTGTTAGAGAGCTTAGAGGGGGCAGGATGGGGAGAGAAATGGGGAACAGCTGCTACGTGTATGGCAGAGAGAGTATGGGGAGCAATAGAAGAAGAGGGAAAAGGCGTAGGGAGAGAGAGGGAGAAAATGAATGAGAGCCAGGGAAAGAAGCCTCTAAGGGATTTGTCTTGCCTTATGAATCTAAACCTTCTTCAGTATTTCCTGGATAGACTAAAATTAGGACTTAAATTGATCTTCAATAATTTTTGGATTCCAGTTAAAGTTTATTTTATTGAGAACTCTAGGCACATCTAGGCAAGCAGGGGCCACAGGTGGGCTCCACTTCTTGGGGGTTCCCCTCTCAAAATCTCTAGGTTGTGTAGATACGTGCATCTCTAGGTTGTGTAGATATGTGATACCTGAATTCTTGGTCCCACTTCCGCCCCATCATTAAACTATGTGTGGAATGTTGGTTGTGTCTCTTCAGACATGCATGAGGCAGCTGATCTCTTTATTCCCTTTGTATGCAAAATAATACCTGCCGAATGCCTACTCTGTGGAAACCAGTAGCGAACAAGACATGGTCCTTGCCCTTGTATATCTTATTTTCTAGGGAAGAAGCAGAAAACAAACCATTAAAATCTNGCTGGGAGTGAAGGAGGGTGTTAGAGAGCTTAGAGGGGGCAGGATGGGGAGAGAAATGGGGGACAGCTGCTACGTGTATGGCAGAGAGAGTACGGGGAGCAATAGAAGAAGAGGGAAAAGGGGTAGGGAGAGAGAGGGAGAAAATGAATGAGAGTCAGGGAAAGAAGCCTCTAAGGGATTTGTCTCGCCTTATGAATCTAAACCTTCTTCAGTATTTCCTGGATAGACTAAAATTAGGACTTAAATTGATTTTCAATAATTTTGGATTCCAGTTAAAGTTATTTTATTGAGAACTCTAGGCACATCTAGGCAAGCAGGGGCCACAGGTGGGCTCCACTTCTTGCGGGTTCCCCTCTCAAAATCTCTAGGTTGTGTAGATATGTGATACCTGAATTCTTGGTCCCACTTCCGCCCCATCATTAAACTATGTGTGGAATGTTGGTTGTGTCTCTTCAGACATGCATGAGGCAGCTGATCTCTTTATTCCCTTTGTATGCAAAATAATACCTGTCGAATGCCTACTATGTGGAAACCAGTAGCAAACAAGACATCGTCCTTGCCCTTGTATATCTTATTTTCTAGGGAAGAAGCAGAAAACAAACCATTAAAATCTATAAACAGTGTAATGACAGATTGTGAAAGGGATGATAAAGGAGGTAAACCTAGAGCAACTCCCTGCAAAGGTAACAGTTAAACCTGAATCTGAAAAACAAGAAGCTGGTTATATAAAGAACTCTGGAAAGAAGAGCATGTTGCTAATTTTTTTTGGGAAATTTCTAGGAAACATATTTGTAATAAGATTTCCTCACATCTCTTTTTCCAAAAACCAAGAATTCAGGCAGATCAATAGAATTTACCTAATCTGAACCATGAAGAGAAAAAAGACAGAAAAAAGAAGAGAACATTATTGGGGCTGTGTGGGGTAATAACAAAAATGCTAATATTTGTATTGTTGGAGTTCCAGAAGGAGAGAAGAGTGGGACTGAAAAGTATATAAAGAAATAATGGCTGAAAACTTCCTAAATTTGGTGAAAGATATAAACCCACACATTCAAGAAGCTGAGTGAATCCCAAAAAAGGGTAAACCCAAAGAAATCTATGCTAATATACATCATAATTACATTTCTGAAAACTATCGATCAAATCAAGGTATTCTGTTGCCCTTAAATTCCTGGTATACATTTAAACATGATGATTTAGTCTTTCAGGGGCAGGGAAAAGTATGACTGGAGAATTACATAGTGATAACCAGTTGTATTGGTCAGGGTTCAGCAAGGAAAATTTAGCACATTCAAAAGGGTTTCACAGAAAAGAATCCAGTAGAGAGACAACGTACAGAGAGGTGGACAGGATTTTGGGATCCATCAGGGTTGGTGAGCCAGCAGGACCCACAGTGGGAGGCCACTACTGATCCTAGATGTTGTTACCAGCACCTGCTGTGAGTCAGAGCTGCTTTCCTGGTAGGAATATCCCTCAGAAGAACGTGGCCACTGCCCTAACTCTGGTGAGTTGAGGGGGGAAGAGGAGAGAGAATAGACACCTTTCTCTTTCTCCCAACTGTCTGATCTCCTTCTGGTGCCCCCATTATTCAAACCCAACTGGAAGCCAGCTTAGGGGATGTATTCAGTAGAGATGACAGTGGCATTTGGAGAATCAAAAGCACCCTGTACAGAATTAAAAACATTGGCTCCGTAGTGAGGAAGTCTGATTTCACTAGTAATCAGCTGTGTGACTTTGGGCAAGTCACTGAAATTCTTTGGGCTACAATTTACTCCTCTGTTAAATAAAGGTGTGGGGATAGGTAATCTCCTAACGTTATCTTTTAACTCTATGCAGTGTCCTATTTGGAGGTTCCGTATCCATGCTTCTGGCCCATGCCATCTGGGTTTCAATTATTCCAGAACCTCAAATCTCTTAGGTACTCCCAGACTATAGTAAATATTCTATTACAAACCCTGCACTTAACTGAGCCTTCATTTCTTTCAAATTAATCAATATTCTCTGTTTCTTTTGCAGAACATTCTGACCCCCACAGCACATTGCTAGTAAGCTGCTCTTTAGTGTTCCCATTCACTTCCGATTGATTAGTGTGTTTGCCAAGAATCGGTTGTCTATTTCCTAACTTGTTTATACCAGTTGCATTTTTTATTATTACTGTGTAACAATTAAATATTACATGAGTGGAAAAGAGTTGTTTATTTAAAAATTAAGTCAAATATATCAGAAATATTTTTAAAATTAGGTTTAAATTTATTAAATTTAAGATAGCTGTAAGAGATTAAAAGTAGATTACTAATACATAAAATGAATTTGCTTTCATATTGTTTGGGAAGCACTTCATTCTACTTTAGGAAATGGAAATCAGGAATGGTAAACTTGCAATTGTAGAGAAGCATCATGAATACAGTACATGCAGGAAAGTAAACTCAAACTCCATCAGCAGGCCAATGCTCAAAGAAAAAGCCTTGTTCCCACATCAAAAGTTTGGTCAAAAATGTACAAATATATGTTTTAAATTAAACACTTAAAATATATATGTGTATTTTGATCCCTTGCTTAGCTAATTCTTTTTGATTAACTGGCTATTTATTGGTCAGTATTAAATTACGTAAGAGGGCTTATATTATTCCTGATCCTTAGTATGTTTTTCCCTACAAAAAGTAGCCATTGCCAAGCTTACTGCATAACCTACTGGAAACAGCATACTGTAATAAGATGCCATAGGACTTAAGTAGTTATTCTGAGTCTGGGCTAGTACATTGCATTCAACTTAAGTCACTTTCTTTGACACTAATGTATTAAATTTTAAGATTGTGAATCTGTGCCTACTCAAGAAGTGCTGTATGACCTTGAGGTATGAGTTGCTCATTACTGAACATCTACAAAATGAAATGACATTTGCTATTGAATATCACTCAAGTATTGAAGTTCCACAGCTTTCTCTATGGACATATTCTTTTAAAATAAACTCTTTTTGAGGAATAGTCCTTAATTTTTTTCACCGTGTTTGAGAACTGAAGTCCTTTGCTGGGTACCTGGAT
>NW_007740333.1:6795-8607 GCF_000696425.1 Galeopterus variegatus | reverse complement strand
AATAGTCCTTAATTTTTTTCACCGTGTTTGAGAACTGAAGTCCTTTGCTGGGTACCTGGATGCTCGGAGAGATATCATTGAATTTTGCTTTGTCTTGCCATTTGTCAGTTCAAATGTCACATATACTCTGCTATGTCCCCTGGATGTTAATAGAAGTTAAAAGACCTCCAAGCCCTGTCTCTTTACATGATATGCTCTCTGAGACAAATTGTATGTAAAAGTGGGCTTGATGGCAGATTAGAAGGAGCAGGGAGAAGGAGGAAGGAGCAAAGGGCTGTGTTCAGAAATTACGGTTACTTCTGTTGTTCGGTTTATGGCTTTCTGAGAAATCGTGTTCTGCAAAATATTGTACACAAGTGGGAAAAACAAGGTTGGGGCTGATCCTTCATAATGTAAGTAATTGGAAATGCTGCAAAAGTAATATCCTGATGAAAGAACTTACACTATTAAAAAGATGTGTTGGGCCCGAGCCTGTGGTGCACTCGGGAGAGAGCAGTGCTGGGAGCGCAGCGGTGCTCCCGCCGTGGGTTTGGATCCTATATAGGGATGGCCAGTGCGCTCACTGGCTGAGCGCGGTGTGGCCGGTCTCCAAAAAGACAAAAAAAAAAGATGTGTTGGATTTCTAATAAAGAACTCATATAGTACATATAATTTAAAAAAATATTAAAGTAGCTTAATGTAAGGAAATATATGGAAGGGTTCAGGCTAGTACGTTTTGGAGGCCAGGGCAAATACATAAAGATTTGGGAGATTGGCACGATTATCTTTGGAAGGCAGAGCTATTGGTCAAACCGAGGAGAGAAGAATGTGGTGGTGAACAGGCATGCTGCACAGCTTCATTCCTGCAACTTGCCGTGTTCAGGGCAAGTGGNGTGGTGAACAGGCATGCTGCACAGCTTCATTCCTGCAACTTGCCGTGTTCAGGGCAAGTGGCATTCAGTTGCTCTTACTGGTAGTTCAGACATTAAGACACTGGAAAAAATTACATATAAAAATGTGATTTTCAAACTACTGCATTATATTCATGTCATCCCTTATTTACTGATGACAACTGAGCTAATTTGCTTGATAGAAACTCGTGTTTTAACAGGCAGTACTGGAAAAATTCAAGTGATATTTAAATGTTTACCATGATCCATCTACTTTTAAATTANGCGCACTCTCCAGTGCGCCACCGGGCCGGCCCTCAAGTAAAACTTTAAAGAAGCACATTTATTTGATACATTTTCTGATCACTTGCATAGCTTAAGAAAATGTTTTTCTGTTGTCTTCCCATGTGAATGAAAACTCAATGAGGAGTAAGTTTATTTAGTGTTTGCAGATGTTAGTTCATTGCCTTTGACATTTAAAATTTTGTGAATAGAAGACTGATACTAGCCTTATTTTTGTACGAAGGCAGACATTCTTTATTTTTCTACCCAGACATTTGCATAGCTTTTCCTTATGAAAAAAGAAATAAAAAACAAAATTTGTTAGAATAAGCCAATATATGATAAATTAATTCCACTTAAAATATAGCGAGCTCTTTTCGTTATAGTTTGAATGTAGTGATTTGAATTATCGGGATCTTTTCATCTTGATTATCTTTCTTAAATTATATCTCTGCTTACTGCTTAGAATTCAGTTATTCTTTCTGTATTTTTACCTGGGAACTTATGCATTACTTACACTTAATTTCTGTTATTTGTCCTCATCCTCCCTCCAGATTTCTCTCACAGTTTTCATTTCTTTGTTCTTTTTTCTTCATCACAGATGAGCTTCTCAGGTTTGTTCTGCATGTCAGGATTCTGTCAAGTATAACTAGCAGAAGCT
>NW_007740333.1:0-3408 GCF_000696425.1 Galeopterus variegatus | reverse complement strand
TACAAAGTTCTATACAGAGGCAAACATAATTTTCTGATTAACTGGTTTAATCTGCAAAGGTGGTGATGTTAAAAGTTGCCAAGTCCTTGGTGGCATTGGGATAATGATGACGCTGATGATGCTGATGCTGATGATAACGACATTATCAACAATAATAGTAATAAAACATTTATTGAGCTCTTATGTACTTTATGTGTATTAACTCATTTTATCCTCACAGCAACCTTGTTAGTAAAGTGCTATTACTATCCCCATTTCATAGAAGAGAATATATGCATAGGGAGGTTAATAATTCCTAATTATTATAGAGCTAATATTTCTTGGATGCTATATGTCAATGACTGTTCTAATGGCGTTACATGTATCCTTTTATTTAATTCTCCAAAAATCCTTATGAGCAGTATAATTTTTAATACCGCAATATTACATGTGAAGTATTTGAAGCCAAAGAGGCCAAGTCAGGTGATCGAGGTCACAGTGCTTGTAAAGATCAGAGACTCAAACCCAATTCTGACTGACTCCAAAGTAGGTACAGTCTTAGCTACTAAGCTATACTGCCATCGTAGAACCTAAATCAAGTGAAGTTAAATGATTTACCTAGAGCCACTTCATGAACAGTAGCCAGTCCTAGTTTGGAATCCATGGCCCTTCTCCCAGTTCAGTGTCCTTTCCAGTACACTGTTGTGACTTCTATTATCTTTTTTTGCATTTCTCTTTCCCAACAGTGCATCTCTCTCTCTCTCTGATGCCTGGTTTTTCCTTCTCCATGCACAACAGTCTCATTCTTTTTTCTGTAAACCAGCTTCCTCTGTTCCACCTGTACATGGACTATAATGGGCAGCCCAAAATGTGCCTTTCCCCCCTAGATCTACTAGTTTCCATTCAGAAGCTTTAGTCCCTTTGTCTTGATTTCGGATTCCTGAGAATGAACAGTTTGATTGATCCGATTAAGCCCAAGGTTTATTCAATCCCTGTGTTGTGTGTGTATGTGGGTTACTTAGTACAAGGCTGTGGTTGGGTCAGTTTCTCTAAGAATGGGATATGGGCAGCAAAGCAGGGATTGACATTATATTACTGATTGGAATCAGGTAGAAACAAGAGCTTTCTAAGTAGGGGAAAGGCACAGTGTGGGTCTTGTCATCCACTGATACCTTCACTGATCAGCTGGTGTGCAGAGTTCTTATGTATAATTTTTTTTTCCTTTTTGTCTTTTTTACTGACCGGTAACGGAATCACAACTCTCAGTGTCGTGCCCGTACCGGGGACCGGCAACGGAATTGCAACCCTCGGTGTTGCGCCCGCACCGCGCTCAGCCAGTGAGCGGGAACCGGTCTCCACATGGGATCCGAACCCTTGGCGGGAGCGCCACCGCGCTCCCAAGCGGTGCACTCTCCAGTGCGCCACCGGGCCGGCCCATTATGTATAATTTTTCATGGAGGGGTTCAGAGGCCAGTGGCTACCCCTCCTCTGCCATCATCATGGCCATTTCAGCTGCTGTCCTCTTTGCACTGTGAGAACACATCTCTGGGAGGTTTGAATTAGATTAATTTTCATCTTTGTGGATGAGGTCGGGAGTACTTTATCTTGATGCAAGATACAGCTGCCTGCCCTCCCTCTTTGTTGTATAATGAACATGAAAACAGTTGAAAATGACACTCAATTTTGCACAAATACAGGAGGGCCTTTAGTGTTTCCCTATTTGGGTCACGACAGGTGACATTTGGTAACATGCCTGAATTTGGCTACTGCTTCTTGGCTGGATTCAAAGATGAAAAAGACAAAAGTCTTTCCTCCTGGATATGTACATTCAGGGCACATGGATACACTAATTGGTGGTGCTTAATATAGAGCCAATTTAATGAATTTGTACCATCAAAATTAATAGTCCTGGAGAAAACTGGACTTTCCCCCCACGTTTCAATTGAGGCATTACTAAAAACTCTGGCTTCTGAAATGCCACTAAGATGTATGTCAGGAAGTATTCCTTAGCTTACTGTAATGCTGCTTTTAATATCATTCCACTACATAACGACTTTTATAAATGTTCTTTTTGAAATGGGAAACTTTGTCCACAGTCTAATTGATTTCAGCATGTTTCCCCTTTTAAGATATGTTTTAATTTTGTGGCACTGAATTATTTTTATCAGAGTAAAAACAAGTCAAACAAAAGGAATTGATTTTGTGATTTAAATGGCTACATAAAAAATTAAAAGAAGATGTTAAAAATATTCATTTCTTATAGGAAGACATTTGGGGGAGTCATTTTGTGGGGTTCTTGGGTATAGAAGAGGTTTGTTTTCATTTGTAAACATTAGAATTTTTTATTTTGTGAAATCATATTGACAGAAAACATTGATATTTTGGAAATATATATTCCTTTTGGATTTGTGCTAAAATTTTAATACTTGCAATTTTCTTTTTATTTTTTAAATGGTAAAAGGTCTTTGACAGGTCCTTGAAACTCTGCATGGTGAATAAATACGGTAAGTGGTAGTCAGCCAGAGGAGGCAAAGCGTTCTCAAACAGCACCCTCAAATCTGCCCCAGCACTTGTCTGGTTATTTTCTTTCTGACGTCTGGGAAGGGCAGCAGAGACTGTGGTGACAGCACAGTGAGGTTTTCCTATCAATGTTGACCCTTGGAAACTGACGTAATCTCTCTAATTTAATGTAGTCCAGCCGTCTGTGAATTTTGTAGCTTCTTTCATGGAGTTTTGTTTGAGTGGGCTTGTTTTTATAGAAAGACAAGGGGAAAATGCAATGCAGATATAATCTTTGAGTTTGGATTACCTTTTCCTTTTTTTTTTTTTGAAATTTAAAAGAGCTAGTGTGTTTTCTAATTTAAAAGTCTTCCAATTAAACTTGCTTAAGCTTCCTCGTTAGTCTGTGTTATGGGGTAGTAATACCACACTCAGGCAGATGTGAGGGTTGGATAAGAATTTGTATATAGGACACCTAGTACAGTGCCTGGCATGCAGTAAGTGCTCAATGCATATTTGTTCTGCTCCATCCCTCACTTTACTTGAGTACCTTTTGTAATGGGATCCAATAAGGCATTACTACTTGTCTAGGTCTCTGTAGGAGTCAAACGACATACTAAATGAGATGAGAGATGAAGTCTGACAGTCACTTGATATCTTTACAACCGTTTAGGGGTGAGAAAATTGGTTCTTCTGTTAAAAATAAAAGGTGGAGGAGGCCAATCAAATGTTTTGAGTATCTGTTGAGTCTTTTAGTTTTGTCATGTGCTGAAGGTATCTAACCCAATACCCCTCTACCTAGAAGACGCATAGAAGTGCAGATGTGCCTACAAATCAATCAGCTTGGTGTAGATGTTTTATCTATCTATCTACCTACCTATCTATCTATAAATCTGTATGAGTTAGGGTTCTCCAGAGAAACAGAACCAA
>NW_007740332.1:29435-30696 GCF_000696425.1 Galeopterus variegatus | reverse complement strand
CATCTACATGATAGCAATAAATATGTAGAACTGAAAGAACACAAAATTTGGAATTTGGCACCGGTTTTATGTCATAATCTACCACTTATAAACACTGATCTGAGCACATGCTAACATTTCTAAACTTCTGTGTCCAGGAGTATCACTTATATGTAGGATTTTGGTGAAAATAAAATAGCACAATAGAAGAGAAAAGGTACTGAGTAGCCTCTTCTACAGTATACAAATGTTAAACTACTTATTGTTCTGAGTGTGACAGATACAAAAATTCATAGAATACTTTGTGCCCTCAAGGAATATATTTTCATTGAACTTTCATAACACACACACAGATTACAGAAGCTGTCAAAACACACTCACACATACACACAATGGTTACAATGGTGACGGAATGGTGTGGCATTAAGTGTGGGGCTGCAATTCCCTGGGGAGTATTTTAATGCTTCTAGAAGTAATGTGGCAGAGAGAAAAGTATAATGGGTTTGAATTCTAATCTCCTGTTTCTCATTTAGAGAATTGACATTATAATTCCAATCCTGCCACTGACTGGCTGTACGAGCGTATATAAGTCATTTAACCCCTGCCAGTTTCCATGTTGAAAATGGAGGTAATTCTACCCCCTCTATAAGGTTGCCACAAGGATTTGTGAGGGCTTTGTATTCCTATATTTAAGAAAGAATAAATGCCTTAAATCAATAACCTAAAAAAAAGAAAACCTCAAGTCAAGAACAAACTAAACTCAAAGCCAGCAGAAGGAAGGAGATAATAAAGGTCAAAGTGAAAACAAATTAAATAGAAAATACAAACCAATGGAGAAAATCACCAAAACCAAAAATTGAGTTTTTTTAATGATCAGCAAAATTGACAAGCTCTTAACTAGACTGACCAAGAAAAGTGAGAGAGAAAGAGAGAAAGAGAGAACCCAAATTACTATAATCAGGAATGAAAGGGGATCAACTTTACAGAGATAAAAAGGATTATAAAGGATACTATGAACAATTGTATGTAAACAAATTAGATAACCTAGATGAAACAGACAAATTCCCAGAAAGCCATAAACAATTAAAACTGACTCAAGAAGAAGTAAAAACTCTGAATAGACTTATAACAAGCAAAGAGATTGAATTAGTAATCAAAAACTTCCTTCAAAGAAAAGCCCCAAACTGGAAAGATTCACTGGGGCCAAGACTTCTTTAAGAATGAACACTAATGGGCCAGCCCAGTGGCGCACTGCTGTAGTGCGCCGCTTGGGAAGCGCGGC
>NW_007740332.1:10605-28551 GCF_000696425.1 Galeopterus variegatus | reverse complement strand
AAAAAAAAAAAAAAAAAAAAAAAAAAAAAAAAGAATGAACACTAATACTTCACAAACTCTTTAACAAAATAGTGAACACTTTCCAACTCATTTTTGAAGTCAGTATTACTCTGATACCAAAACTAGACAAAGACATTGCAAGAGAAGAAAATTACAAGTGAATACCTCTTATAAATATAGATGCAAGAATCTTCAACAAAATATTGGCAAATTAAATCTAGCAACATATAAACAGGATCATATACTATGACTAATTGGGATTTATCAAAGGAATGAAAGTCTGGTTCAACATACAAAAATGAAGCAATGTAATACACCATATTAATAGATTAAAGATCTAAAACTGCATTATCATTTCAATAGATGCAGAAAATGCATTTGATAAAATCCAACACGCTTTCATGAAAAAACACTTTTTTTTTTTTTTTTTTAAGGATGACCGGTAAGGGGATCTTAACCCTTGACTTGGTGATGTCAGCACCACGCTCTCCCAAGTGAGCCAACTGCCATCCCTATATAGGATCCGAACCCACGGCCTTGGTGTTATCAGCACCACACTCTCCCGAGTGAGCCACAGGCCAGCCCATGAAAAAACATTTAACAAACTGGGAATAGAAGGGAACTTCCACAACACGGTAAAGAGCATCTAAGAAAAACTCACGGCTACTATCTTACTTAATGGTGAAAGACTGAAAACTTTCCCTCTAAAATCAGGAACAAGACAAGGATGCCCACTCTTGCCACTTCTATTCAACATTGCACTGGAGGGTCTAGCCATGAGAATTAGGCAAGAATAACAAATAAAAGGCATCCAGATTGGAAAGCAAGAAGTAAAACTGTCTCCATCCTCAGATGAAATGAACTTGTATATAGAAAATCCTAAAGAATCTATGAAAAAAATCCTCAAAAAACTAAAAACAAAAAAACCCTATTAAAGTCAATAAACAAATATAGCAAGGACTCAGGATACAAGAACAACATACAAAAATCAGTTATATTTCTATATACTAGCAATGAACATCTTGATATTGAATTAAGAAAACAATTCCATTTATAATAGCATTAAAATGAATAAAATGCTTAAGAATAAATGTCATAAAAAGTTCAAGAAATGTATATTAAAAATTATAAAACATTATTGAAAAAATTTAAAGATCTAAACAAATGGAAAGCCGTCCTATTTTCATGGATTAGAAGACTTAATATTGTTAAGACAGCAATACTTCCCAAGTTTATCTACAGTCAACACAATCCTAATAAAATCCTACCTGCCCCTTTTTTTTCCTTTACAGAATTTGACAAGCTGATTCTAAAATTCAAACAGAAATGCAGAGATCCAGAAAATGTAAAGCAATCTTGAAAAAGAAGAAACTGAAAGACTCACACTTTCTGATTTCATATTTACACAAAATAGTTCATACTTGCATAAGGATAGACACATAGATGAACAGAATAGAATTAGAAGTCCAGAAACAAACCCTGGTCCATTGATTTTCAACAAGGATGCCAAAATATTCAAAAGGGAAAAATCACTTCAACAAATGGTGCTGGGACAACTGGATATCCATATAAAAAATAAACTTGGACTCCTACATTATACCATATCCAAAAATTAACTCAAAATGGTTCGAAAGTCAAAATATAAGAGCTAAAACTATGAAACCCTTAGAATAAAACATAGATGTAAGTCTTTGTGACCTTGAGTTAGGCAATGGTTTCTTAGATATGACACCAAAAATACAAGCAACAAAAGAAAAAACAGATACATTGGATTTCATTAATTAAAAACTTTGTGTTTCATAGAACACTATCAAGAAAGTAAGAAGCATCCACAAAACGGGAGAAAGTGTATGCAAATCACATATCTGATAAGGAACTAATAAGCAGAATAAATAAAGAACTATTACAACTCAACAATAAAAGGACAAATAACTCAAATAAAATTGGGAAAGTATTTGTATTGACATTTCTTCAAAGAAGATATACATACATCATTTCCACTTACTTTCCATTGTGGGAACTTATCTACACAGCCACATCGAGCACTAGAGGCCTGAGAGACATAGCCCCCGCCTGAGAAGCCACAACTCTGCACAATGGAAGGAGGAGCAGAGATTTTTGGTGGAGACTTAGCCAGGTCTGCCTCATAGCAATTGTCAACCTTGTCACACTACCATCATTCAGAGCAGAAACTATGTAATGCCTTAAGGATCCGCTCAATCTTAAGATCATTCCAGTTTGGTTAGGCTCACCTTTGACTTCCCTGTGTCCATGCTGTTATTTTATCCTTGAAGCCCGGAATTCCTCTCATCCAAGGCACTTGGTATGGTGGTGACACTTGGGTTGCCTTTTATCCCATATGGGATATGTAAACTCAGAGCAAGAAAAATATGTGCTCTATATCATTTGCACATAAGGCATTTCCTCTCTTGGCATCTCTGAAGCCAATGAATGAGATTTTTTTTTTCTCCCTAAATACTCTTCATGCTTCGTGAGCTACAATAAAAAGAAATGACATGCTCTGAATCCATTCAATCTAGGTGTGTGCATATTGAATGTCTTGTCATTAATTATACTCTGGTTTGTGGTAACCCATATGATAATACCATTTCCCATTTATGCTAGAATGAAAAGCTTGGGGGACTGGGATAAGCAGTGCAAAAGCTCCCAGCTCAGTTTGGTTACACTGGGATTAGTAAACTATGTGATGATGCCCATAACAAAAGATTGACCCAAATCTCCAAGCAGGCAAGCACTCACAGTTATTTTATTTTCAGGGTGAGGTGATCGCAAATGTATTTGATCCCTGTTCCCCAAACATTATAAGGCTGATTCTCTGAAATGAACAAAAACATAATTTTTTCAGTTGCAAAGCCCTTTGCAGTTTTGCAAATAGCTATCAGATCCCTTGTTGCAGTGTGGCAGAACACATAGCTTCATTTATTCATTTAATGTATATTTAGTGAGCATCTACTATGTTCAAGGCACTGTCTTAGGCATTGGGTTTCTATCTCTTTGTTACTTATGAGGATACTGAGGCCTAGAGAGGTAAAGTAGTTTGCCCAAGGTCACAGTCAGTGGGATTAAAACCTACTTTTCTTAACCCTGGCTCTCTTAAATCAATACTAGGTTATAATAGCAACCATTGATTATTTACATGTTCCAGGCAAAGTGATAGGAACTTTGTGTACTACACGTATACCTCATCTAATCTTCTCATCGACCTTGTGAATAGATATTACTACCCTCACTGTACCGATATGGAAACTCAGGCTCAGAGGAGTCAGGAGCCTTGCCTGAAGTCACAACAACTGTGACTGGCAAAGCTGGGATATTTATTTAGGTCTGTCTGTCTAGGATACTCTTTTGCCTGAACTTTGCCTCTACTATTCTCCCTCCCTGCTGATTGGCTTGTCCCTGTGGCCACGGCCAGTTGAATAAGGACTGACACCTGCCACAAGGGCAGCTTCCCTAAGGCCAGTGATCTGTGTAGGCACACTTCAGGGCACAGCTTCTGCTGGGGTGTCAGTTGCTGCCACAGTCCTTGCCCACTCAAGATGGATCACTGACCTCTTCCTGGTTCTGTTAGGTTCCAAAATCACTTGATGGCTGCCTTGCCTCCTGCCCTGATGATCAGGGTAGGTCACTCCTTCATCCTTCCCTTGTTCTTCCTTCCAGCTTTAATTTTCATAAATGAGTCTTTGGCTGTGTCAGCATGTCTCACCCACCTGTCAGGTTGTTCTGCTGCAGCCTCTGTGGCTCTGTGATCTGTGCTGGTTGCTAGAGCTGTGGGGAGTACACAGGACACCTGGAAGCTGGGAAATGGACTCAGTGGCATTTGAGGATGTGGCTTGTCAACTTCACGCTGGAGGAGTGGGCTCTGCTGAATCATCCCCAGAAAAAAATCTACAGAGATGTCATGGGGGAAATCTTTACAAATTTGGTTTCTATAGGGTAAAAAAGGGGGAAGACCAGAACATTGAAGATGAGTACAAAAATCACAACAGAAATCTAAGCTATCATATTGTAGAGAAAGTCAGTGAATTAAAGAAATTCTTCACTGTGGAGAAAGTTTCAGCCAGATTCCAAACCTTAATCTGAACCAGAAAAATCCTTCAGGAATGAAATGATGTGAATGTGATTTGTGTGAAAAAGTCTTCATGTATTTTTCATCCCTTAACAGGCACGTCTGGACAAAAACCATATGAAAATCAGGAACATGGAGGGAAGCCATATGAAGTGAGATAGTTCTATATATACTCTTTAAGCAATAGTGCATGAGTTTAATAGCTAGTTTTATTTTTAGGTCAGTTAAAAAAATCTGTTTATGATTTGAAGAATGTATGTATGCTAGAATTGAAGTATATTGTTAATATGCAGGTAACTTAATTTTTATATACTTTAATTGTTCATTGACTAATGGGGCTATTGAAAAATGAGTCTTTGGGACTGGCCTGTGGCTCACTCGGGAGAGTGCGGTGCTGATAACATCAAGGCCACGGGTTCGGATCCCATATAGGGATGGCCGGTTCACTCACTGGGTGAGCATGGTGCTGACAACACCAAGTCAAGGGTTAAGATCCCCTTACCGGTCATCTTTTTAAAAAAAAAAATGAAAAATGAGTCTTTATTAATTGCTGGGATTTTTCTACTGGTATTTGTGGCAGGTATTAGATAATGATATTATATCTATTATGTCTATTATATATATCCCCCCATTATTTTTTATAAGAAAAACTACATTTAAAAAATGGGGCAAGTTTTATTCAATTTTTATTGCTAATAAATAGTTAGCATCAATTTAGAAGTATTTAATATTCGCTATAGAATATATAATTATATATATAATGCATATATTACATGTATTACACATATACATGAATTCACTTACTGACTAACTATACAGTACATTTTTCTATTTTTTTTTTTCCTTTTTGTCTTTTTTACTGACTGGTAACGGGATCGCAACCCTCGGTGTCGCGCCCGTACCAGGGACCGGCAACGGGATTGCAACCCTCGGTGTTGCGCCTGCACCGCGCTCAGCCAGTGAGCGGGAACTGGTCTCCACATGGGATCCGAACCCTCGGCGGGAGTGCCGCCACACTCCCAAGCGGCACACTCTCCAGTGCGCCACCGGGCCGGCCCATATACAGTACATTTTTAAATCTGCTTTTTGAGTCAAGTAAGGCCAATATGCCTAGGTAAATTGTCAGAATAGAAACTTAGCAAATGACAGAGAAGGGTTCACTTTTCCAGTCAATACTTTCTTGCTCAGAGAGTGTGCTCTTGATGGTAATTTACCAACATTCCTCATATAGCAGGCATTGTAGACTCTACCCATACAAAACTATGCACAAATAATCCAGGCATTCTAGGCTCTGGATACAGGGGCATGAAACAAAATTTTAACATTTGGGTGCTTATAGTTTTGTGAAAAAAGGGAGATGGCTAACAAATGGTAAAGCTTTGGTATAAAAGAACAAAATAAGGGTTTGAAGGACAGTAAATGATGATATGTGAGACAATAAGCTGGTGTGTGTATCTTCTCTACGGAGGGTAGGGCCACCGGTGAGGGAGGGTTTCTTTACCGCTCATTTGTTTCCCCATTCAGTACATCTTCAGTACTTTTTCAGGAACTGCTCAGGTGTGGATGTAGGTGGTAGGGAGCAACACACAGTCCTGCATTCATGGGAATGACAGTCATAATTTCCCATAGAGATTAATATAGATGTGGTTTATCTTTATTTTTGCCATGGTTAAAAGTTTTGGTTTATGTAATACGTGACCAGGAGTTTGGACATAGTAGTCTGGGTCTTGAGACATCCCATTGATTTGGGCCACAGATGTTTGTGGTGTTTTTGTTTTTTATTTAAGATGATTTGAAAGAATTTCAAACCACTTTTTTATATTTGATATTACCAGTTTTCTGCTGTATGGACTGATATAATATTACCCCAATATACCATGGAGTTTCTCCCAGTTTGAGAAAGGGTTAAGTTCATCTGCACAGTGCTAGCACATGGGTTTTTTTCTCCGTGGGGTGATATCTGTACAAATCTATTATGATTTCCTGGTTGAAACACCAAAAAGAGTTATAAATTTTAGAGTTCAGTTATTCAAATAATAGAGGTGAGCTGCATAGAGTAACATTTTTGCCCTAATTTAATAGAAAAGGAGGCATACTTGATATCCTAAAATGAGAAAAGTTTTAATTTCTTTTTATGAAAGGGGTAGCTGGAAGCTTTGTGTTTCAATGATCTACAAAACTCCAAAATCCATTTTGCTATTCACATGTATGATTACCATATGCTTAGGTTTTTAACACATATTATGGAAGAAGGGGGGAAAAGTAGCAGCTCTGTGTTTTATTAAAGAGCAAAGAAAAGCTTTAAAAAAAAGAAAGAAAGAAAGAAATGAGTAAATTAGTCTTTGGTTTAATTCACCCTGGCCAGGACTAGCAACATAATTTTTAGGGCCCAGTGCAAAATCAAAATGTAGAGTTTCTTGTTGAAAAATTATTAAGAATTTCAAAATGGCAACAACAGAGCATTAAAACAAGCTCAGGGCCCTCTGAGTGTGGGACGCTGTGTGACTAAACAAGCCACACACTCATGAAGCCGGCCCAGGGCTGGCAGTTTTTACTGAAATGTTTGAGATGACCCAGATTCTTACCACAGATTCATCCTCCGTGTTTGCATCACGTCTCCCTGCTCTAACCTGGAACACGCCAGCCTTTGCTATGGTTCCCTTAGGGCCTTAGTCTGCATCTGTTGACTTCTTCCCCCATTTGCAACTCTTTCCCTAGTTTCCCAAGACCCCAGTGACCTACCTTCCCCAGACCAGTCCTCACACCCTGACATTCTCATGCACATCTCACCATTCAGCTGTCCAGGCAGTGACCTCGCAATGTGTACAGACGGGGCTGATCGGGAGAGTGAGAAGACTGTGTATGTTTGGCAGTGTGTTTGTTTATAACAATTTCTGGCATCTGGAGTGATTTTTGCTTTTTATTACATATCTCTACATTCTGTAGACAGCTCTCAACTTGGCTTGAGCTTCTTGAGGGAAATTTTGGGACTTTTGCCAAACAATAATACAGAGCTTCATATTTATATTATAAAAGCCAGGAGTGTCATCGTAGACAACTTCCTTCCTTTGTTGGAGCAATTCTCAAAAACACAGATCACAGCATTATTCAGTGCAGTAAACCACACCCTCCACCCCTTTAGTGTTACTGAAAACAGCAAGGCAGAGTGTGTAAGTTGTATCCAAATGGAAAACACTGGCTCCCATGCATCCTGTTGTGAAATCCTCAAGCATTGGGTTACAGCACTGACAAGGGAAAAATTAAGAAACATCAAGAGAGGAAAGAAAAAAGATTCTGAATGAAGAAAGACAAAAGAAAGAGAAGTTCAAAAGGCTGTAGGCCAGGATGTGCTGCAAATGCCCAAGATTTTGTTTCTCTTAAATCAATACTAGTTGATAATATCAATTGTTTATTGAGTATTTGTCACGTGCAAAGCATGGGTTCATTAGATATATATTTATCTGGTCTTCCCAACAACCTAGTGAAGTACAGTTGTCCCTCAGTATCCATGTGGGATTGGTTCCAAGACCGCTGTGGATACCAAAATCCACCTATGCTCAAATTTCTTATGTAAAACAGTGCGGTATTTGCGTATAAGCTGCACACATCCTCTTATAAACTTTAAATCATCTCTAGATTACTTATTATAACTAATACAATGTAAATACTATGTAAATAATTGTTACACTGTATTTTTTATTTTTATTATTTTTATTGGGTTTTTCTCCCCCAAATGTTTTCTATTCGCTGTTAGTTGAATTCATGGATTCAGAACCCACCAATACAGAAGGCCAGCCATCGTTATTATTTCCCTCATTTCACAGATGAAGACTATAAGGTCAGAGAAATAAGGAGCCTTGACCAAAGTCACAGTCCTGTAAGTGGCAAAGCTGGAGCCTGTGTAGTCTCCATAGTCTGCGCTGCTACTGCTCCTTGCAGCCTGGCTGTGGCCTGCAGACCCTGCCCAGTCTGAGTGGATGAGGTTTGGATGTCTGACGCAAGGGCAGCTAATCCATGGGGCGGCAGTAGCCTGTGATGTGTGTGGCCAGGCTCAAAAATGGCATCTGGGCATTGGTTCCTCTCTTATGATTTTAGAATCTGGAAAAATCACAGCCAATTAGCTACAGAAGCTAAGCTGAAGGTTAATGAGGAGGACTTAACATGGGGGGGGGGTCATTCTCGGCCATGGGCAAACTGAGGTGAGGAGAATGACAGGCAGCAGAGAGGGGAAGACAGAGTAGACGCACAGAGAGAATCAGAGAAGTCAAGAGAAAGTGGTTGTAAAACTTAGAGACAGAGAGGGAGGAAGAGATCAGAGACAGAGACACAGAGCCAAAGTGAGTGGAGCTTAGAGCTAGCCCCCTCGGTTCCTGACAGGGTCCTGATTGTAGTCCTGAGGAGTCCCGGCTGCACTGTGGCACCTATCCTCAGGTTCCTGTGAGGTCTCTGTACCCTCACAACAGTCTTTTCCACCTGAGCTCATGTGAGTGGGCCTCTGTGGCAACCAAAACTCTGATTTCAATGGCCTGATGCAAAGTCATCTTACTACACTTGACTACCTGCCCCCGCTTCATTTACAGTAACAGCAATACCTGCCAGGTGTCCCAAGGACAGTGACAAGCTCAACTTTCCATAGGCAGAGTTTCTTGTCTCGGTTGCTTTGATTAAACTGCCACTGCCACCATCCTGAGCAGAGATTGTGTCTCTGCCTCCAGGCCACTCCTTACCAGTCCCACCTTCCTATAGGGTCCATCTTCAGTCCTTCTGCCTCCATTGCTACAGCAGCCACCTTCTCAGGTCACTGGCCTGCAGCTCAAGGGACACCAAGGAGCAGGTGGTGAGTCCTGAACATCGCCTCCACTCTCATTCCTATAGATCCTGAAATAATGACTCCCCTCCTCCAGTACCTGGATATGGATTTTGAAGGGACTGGGGATTAATCTGGAAATACAATGAATAAAAACAGAGGCAGATTAGTCAAGAGATTGAGATGCAAACAGACTCTGGCTTCCTCTTCTAACTGGCTGTGCTACCTTTGGCAAATTGGCCAACATCTCTTGAGTCCTGGATTTCTTATCTACACAGTGACAGGAAGGGGGACGACATGAGTTTAGGCCCCTTCCAGCTCTGATATTCTAAAATACAAATTTAAATAACATTCCCTTTGATTGGCATTTAGAGAAGGGGACTCGGGATCCTTTCTGAAATCTGTGCTTTATCATCACACCTGTTCTGGCAGCAAGTATCAGAAAAGCAGCTATAGCAGTGCTGGCTGGATGTGGAAAAGGAACTAAATTAACAGAGAAGACAAAGAAACATACTAAGTACAAGTTCAAGAAAAAGGGAGAAGGGGCTTGTTTAAGAGAAGCCTTGTCACCAACAGCCCAGGAGCGGGCGAGCAGCTGCGTGAACAGCAGAGGTGTAAGGGCATGTGCACTGCTGAACTAGCAAGTTTCTAACGCATGTGTCACAGCAGGCTGGGCTTGCAGGCTTTATTTAGGTAAAACTCCCATTGAGCTGCTACTCCCAGGGCCCAGCCTGACTCAGAGCTTCAGAATCTTGGCTTGCAGAGCCATGAGTCATGGTGATGAAATTTCAAGAGAAAGGGACATTCTTAAAATTAGCTTTGAGACAGCAACTGGCTGTGCTTTTGCTCTGTAAGCACCTTTTCCAGGTTATTTTTGTTGGTCTCCTTTTTAAGCGGACCTGGAACGAAGGGGTGAACTCTGCCTCTCGTTCACCCACCCTTGGCCCCTCAGATTCCTTTAATACCAGGGCCTCTCTGTGCTTGCTCCTTGCAAGGAAGCAAGCTGAGGACTGGGGCACTGACCCTTGGGCTTAGTCTGACCTCAGCTCTTCCGCCTGAGCTCTTGTTGTGGCTCCAAGAGGAGACGGAGCTCTCAGAGGAGCCCAGGATGAGGGCTGGGCTGGGCTGGCCTGGGTTGACCACCCGGAGCTAGAAGTTCTACCACTGAACAAAGATGGAGTGTGAGGGTCTCCTCTTACCTTACCTAATTCCTCTGACTCTGCAGAGGCCCACTTTGTGCCTTTTGACCAAGCCTCCTCTCAGGGCAGGAAATCAAAGCTGACACTAACTTTGCAGTCGGAATATTTCCATCAGGAATGAGATATAGATGAACAATTTCTCCACTGTTCCCTGTACAACAGAGTATTCTGTTGAAATCGGGCAGGCGTGGCTCAGTTCCCGTTTTTTATTTGCCCTGATGGAGAGCTTTTTCTCTCTAGTGTCTCCATTCCTCCTCAGGGAAGGGCCGTCTCGTGAGTATAATTGGGATTCCCCTCAACAAATCCAAATGGGCAAACAGCTAGCCAGGTATCTGGGGAACACGACTGGCATTACAAGTAGGAACTATGGACACAGCCCAGCTGGTGAGATTCAAGAACCTCCAAGAGGTCGAAATACACCTCCCTTTTGCCACATCTTTCCTATCAACATGCATACATTCATTAACAAGAAATTGATTGTCTATTAGCCACATGTAATCACTGTGCTGGGTACAGGGAATATTAACATGAATAAGGTATAGCCGCTGCCTAAGGGACTTTTAATATGGGAATGCTGGTAAACAATCAGTTATAATGCAAGATGGTGTGCTGTCACAGAGGCCTGTACAATGTATGAGGTACAGAAAGAAGGAAAGGGAAGATAGGGATGTGATCAGTCTCCAAAAGAAAGGTAAAGATGTTTATTAGTAATTAAGAAAACAAACAAAGAAAAAACAGGTGAAACCTTTCCTGGTTTGTGTATCCAGTGTGCTGAACCAGCAGGACTCATGGCGTAATGAAAATGCAACTTCATTGTTGACTTCTCCTGTCCTGTTCTCCCCCATTCAAGTCTCTCTCTGCTGTTTCAGATCCATTAAGGTCAAATCCATGAGTGGAAAGAGAGGTGAGGGATTGGACAGCTTTGACTTGAGCCTGGGCTTTGGCCAAAGAAAGCATCCCCTGGGTGAGACAGAGCAGGACTCTTCTCATGGGGCCATGCCATGGGTTCTTCTAAGGTCCCTTCTGGGGGGTGTCCTACAGTTCCCTTGACCTTGACAGACATGTTTCTATTTCTGGTACCAGTTTAGGCATTGAGTAGCAGCACATATCTAGTCTTCCTGCAAAATCCCTTCACACTTCTAGCAGTCACTTTCAGAAATGATCTAAATGACCCAGCCACATGATGGTTCTCTTTCTGGTGTGGCCCACATCTGGCGCACAGGAAACCACTGTGTCTCTTACCTTGAAAAAGTCTGGGAATACAGTCCAGATCTACTTACCATAGTCTCCTGGCTCCTGCATCTAGATAGCAAGTCACCTCTCTCTCATCCTCTACTTCTTGGGAGCAGAAGCCAGGTCCCAGCCATGGTCTGCTCTTTCAGGCATGGCTCTGGCAGTAGTTCTCTATGCTCCGTACTGCAAGGAACATCTTTTCGTGTTCTTCTGCAGCACCTCCACCGCTCCCACTAAGGGAAAGAGGAGTAACAGCTCTCTGCAAAGGAATTTCTTCTCTAATCCTCTCCCCATTTTGCTCCCTCCAACCTTTTTCTCTATTCTTGATCTGGCTGAAGGCCAAGACCAAAGGTATATGAGCCCTTTTCCTTGAAAATCTGAATATCGGCGTATGCAGTCATACTAATCTTTGCATCTTGATATTTATCACATTGGGATCTCTGGTGAACTAGCGCCAAGAAGAATTCCATTCCAGACATCTTCTTAGGTCCCACATGGTAACAGCCCATACTGGGAATGGTGTTTCTCAGGATGCTCAACTGAGCTATGTCCTACCTTGTTGCAAGCCAGCAGAGGATAGGGACCATTTAAGGACCCAATTATCCCCAAGATCTAAGCTATAGTCCTCATCAGCTAAACTTCTGAGCTCCTTGCTTATACCCCAGGTGAATTTTTCATCCCAGAGTTGACCCAGAGGACTGGGGCGGGATTCTGGCCTTGATTGAGAATAGGAAGCTGTACCAGCTTCCTCAGTGCAGCTGAGAAAGGATAGGCTTGAAGTGAATGCATGTTTTTTCACACAAAGGATTTCTTTGTCTACAGAGCATTGTCCCTCTCTGACAGCCCATTGCCACAGAGGGCCACCCATGGAATGGAGAGACTCCCCACTCAGCATTCACCAAGCACTGTCAGTCTTGGCCCACCCATAAGCACCTCTGACAGGTTAAAAGATGCTCTTTCAAGCCCAAGGAGAGAAGGATAGCCTAGGGTTCCCAGCTCTCCAGTATATCACTAGCCTTATGCCACTTCCAGATAAATCCATCCCCAGAATCTCAACCAACTCCAATCCCTGCGTAGGATGTGAAAGCTGAGGCACAGGTTGGTGACTCACTGGCTTGAGACCACACAATGAGTCAGGCAAAGGAGGCCTGGGGACAAACTTTTTAAATCTCAGTTCTCCAGACTGTCTCTGAGAAACACCCTGAGGGAAAGAAGTCTCCAGGGTACATGGGTGGGAAGACTTATCAAGACACCAAACCCCTCATCAGATGGTCATGACGTGCCTTGGCTTTTTGCACAGTTCATGAGAGCTTGGAGTTTTGTGCAATAGACGCTGGCATTGTTGTGTAATCCCCAACCCACCTACTGATAACAAATTCATCAATCACCTCAGATCTGCTGGTTTCCCTTAGCAATCCTCTCTGTTCTTTATCCTCTAGCAAACACTTGGGCCTCAGGGTTTATGAAACCCTGATGCAGACTGTCAGGGGACAGGGGAAGTGACACACAGCAGTGGTTAAGGGCACAGGCTTGGTTATTACACAAACCTGAGTTTGAAACCCTGTGTCACATTTGATGAGATCTTGAGCAAATCACTTGCTTCATATTTTCCACATTAAAATAGAAACAACAATGCACTCGAAGGGTTGCATGGAAGAATGAGATGCTGTTTATAAATAGCCTGGAATGTAGGTCATGATCTATAATTGAATAAATATTATATTATTCATTAAGGATTTGTGTTTCCATTGATGGTTGCTCTTCCTCACAATTTTGCCAATTGCTTACGAAGTTAAATAATTTTTTATTAGTGTACAGGAAAAATTAAGTTTATGCCAACATACCAAAAAATCAAACAGCAGCAGACATCTAAACTACTCAGAGCACACAAACTGCTTGAGAGAAGGGCCACATCTGGGCCACATCCCTTTTATATCTTCAGGGCCTGACATAAAGTGCTCAATCAGCAATGATAAATAGATAAAAGGCTGAATGGTTTTTGTTTCCACGCTAAACATTTTTGGAGTTTGTGTCATGCATATTTGTACACATTCATTCATCAAAGAATTGTGCCCAGCTCTGCACCCGACATTATGTGAGACACTTGGTCATCAGCAAACAAAACAGTATATAAACAAACACACTCTAGGGTGCACAGAGGATTCAAGGCCACAAAGTGGTCCACGGTTAGGATGATCCTGAAAGACATTTTGCAGGTAGAACTTGTGTCTTAGTCTGTGCAAACTGCTATAACAAAAACACCAGAAACAGGGTGGCTTATAAACAATAGAAATTTATTTCTCACAGTTGTGGAGGCTGGAAGTGCAAGGTCAAGATGCCAGCAGACTCAGTATCTGGTGAAGGCCTACATTCTGGTTCATAGTGCCTTTTCACTGTGTCTTCACAAGTGGAGGGGGTAAAGGAGCTCCCTCGGGCCCCTTATAATAACACAAATCCCATTCAAGAGGGGTCTGCCCTCACGACCTAGTCACCTCCCAAAGTCCCCACTGTCTAATACCATCACCTTGGGAGTGAGGTTTCAACCTATGAATTGTGGTGAGACACAAACATTCAGACCATAGCAATTGGGAGCCAGGACTCAGGAGAATTGGTGGAGTCTACCAATGAGGTGGGGCATCAGGAAGCAACAGAAGCTCTAACAAAGGCCTAGAAGCAGAAAATGCTGGACACAGAGCTCAGCAAGGAGATGGGTCTGGCCAGCCTGAGCTGGAGAGCCTGTGAGAGATGAGGGTGAGGAGTGAAAACCTTGGAGAGAGAACATGCTCACCCACTGGAGATTGTCTCTTGCCAACACGCTGAGGGCCCTGTGGTCTTCATCAGCTGGTCTGTTCCTGGGACAGCAGGAGCTTGCCAGGCCCCTTACTGAGAGGGCTGAGACCTGGGATAGATGAGGTTCTACTGATCACACGTCTTATGACTTTGGTCCCATCACTTCATTCTTCTGAGCTTGAATTCCCTCACCATAAAATAAGTGGGTTGACCTGAGCTGAGGTTCTGTCTACACCACATTGTGCAGATGAATCACCAGGAGTGTGAACCTAAAATGCAAATCCCTCGGCTCCACTGCTAGACATGGATTCCTAGATCTGGGGTGCATTTTACAAGCCCTCTGAAGTAATTCTAGGAAATACAGTCCTAGAGCAAAGTTTCACAAACTTTGGATATGAGGATGCCTTTTACACATCAAAAAATTTCTGAAACTGAGGCAGGACAGAATAGAGATATGCCCCAGGGAGGCTGCTCATAAATATGCAGACTGGATGGGCACTAGCACTAGCAGTTGATGAACCCATCATGCACTGACAGCAGCTTCACCATCCTACTACTCAGCGTGCTATGCCTGGAACTTTGCAGATTACAAATCTGCGCACCTGAGCACTAGGAGGAACAAAAGTGCAGATGGCCTTCCACCTATGACGTTAGACTGGAAGGGACAAAGTTAAGGGGAAAGTGACTTCACTGCTCATGACCAGTAACTTCAGAAGCTCAGGGGTGCATGACAGGAAGCTGATGCAACCTCACATAGGCCTGTTAGACCTTAATCACCCTAATTTCTCCCTCACTGCTGAATATTCCTCCCCTTAGTCATGAGAGAAATACCTCATCCAAGAAAACATACACACCCTCCCCTGAGGAATCCGCGGTTGTTCCTCCCTCGAGGAGTTGCCTGCACATCTTTCTGCTCGTACTTTCACTTTACAGTAAAGTCCTATTGTTTGTTCCTTGGTCTATCCCTCACTTCCTTTCCTTTCGATGAACACTGCAATGTGGACTTGATCCCCTGAAAGATTTTTCTTCATGGCTTGACCAAGAACCTGGAAGCACCATCTGGTAGTGTAAGGTAAATGCTGGACATAGACTTAGTCCCCCGTCACCAGCCACACCAGAGTCCTCCTCCCCCCTGGGAAACTACCTGCCCAAGACACAGTCTCCTTTAAGACAAATGGAAGACAGTAGGAAGCAGGAGCCCTGAGTAAGTGAATTAGCATGTAAATGGAGTTAGAACACTAATTTAACTACTCTGGAACCAGGAGGGTAACAAGTTAACTTATCTACTCGGCCAGATCTCCCGTGCTCTCTGAGTTGAGTGGGGGGCACATAAGCATGCAGATGACTTACACCTCTACTTTGATCTGTACACTATATACCTGCTGTACATGCCCTGTGGCGGTGTGGATTCCCAGCTGACCGGCCGCCATCAGCACCTCCCATAAGTCTAATAAACCAGTGTCTCTACCTACTGCAATATTGGGTGAGTTCCTTTGGAACAGGCGAACACTACCCAAGTGCCCTTTCAGATTTGGGGCTCCCGTGATTTAAGTAAAAAAACCACCTCTATATAAATGTAGATGAACATTTTATGCCAGTTGTTTGATAAAATATATAACAACTAAAAACTATCATGAATGCAGTAACATTTTGAGATGTGTTTGTAGTTTATTAATCTCAACAGGGGCACATATGTTTAAAAAACAGTATTATATGTATGTGGGAAGGGCAGGTTGTACTATATATTCATAATCTAGACAACATTTGGCATCCTCTGCTTCAGTGTACCATGACCCACAGACACCCGGGAAAGTAGCTCACAAATTGGAAATCACTGACCTAAGATGTCTTTAAGATTCTGCCTCAAAACAAATAGTTTGTGATTCTAATCAGAGGCTTTATGACTAATTGGCTAAGCACTGTTTCTTTCGCCTGTGTTTAAAATCCAATAAGGAATGCTAGCTGAGCAAGAAGCACTGCTTCAGATAACCTGGCAAGAAAATTAAAATAAAAGTGTGTGTGTGTGTTGGGGGGGGGGTGCTGCTTTTTTTTCCCCATTAATTCATTTCTGCCCACTGATTTGCAAAAAAGGTGAGGAGTCTAATGGGAAAGGGGAAAAAAGAAGACTCAAATCCTGTTTACCAGTCGAATTTGAATACAATACGGACTGTCAGGTCAGAGTCAGCTTTGCCAAGAGGAACTATGGATTCTCCTGTAATTGAATCATCCATCAGAGAANAAAGTAGCTCACAAATTGGAAATCACTGACCTAAGATGTCTTTAAGATTCTGCCTCAAAACGAATAGTTTGTGATTCTAATTAGAGGCTTTATGACTAATTGGCTAAGCACTGTTTCTTTCGCCTGTGTTTAAAATCCAATAAGGAATGCTAGCTGAGCAAGAAGCACTGCTTCAGATAACCTGGCAAGAAAATTAAAATAAAAGTGTGTGTGTGTGTTGGGGGGGGGGTGCTGCTTTTTTTTCCCCATTAATTCATTTCTGCCCACTGATTTGCAAAAAAGGTGAGGAGTCTAATGGGAAAGGGGAAAAAAAGAAGACTCAAATCCTGTTTACCAGTCGAATTTGAATACAATACGGACTGTCAGGTAAGAGTCAGCTTTGCCAAGAGGAACTATGGATTCTCCTGTAATTGAATCATCCATCAGAGAAAAAGGGTACAGCAGGCAGCAGGGCCAGCAGAGGCCAGGACTGGAGGGAAGCTGTGTTTCCAGATCCCCTCTGTTAGCTGATAGGAGCCTGTGGCCTGTCCCAGTCATGATGCACAGCTGGAGAGGAAAATGTGTATGAACTTAAATAGGTCACTTACTAAACACATCAACTCTAGTGACTGAGGCTGTGGACCCCCCGCTGAGGATGACATGTAAGGAGCTCTCTCTTTCTCTCTTCATTAGTGTGATGGCAGCATCCAGCCTCAGGCAACAGGTATATTGTTTGGCAGGAAACCACCAGCACTGCTTCTCAGACACGTGTAAGCATCCCTGGGGCTTCTCGGAAATGTTTGGGACGGGTTTCTGTCAAAAAACTGGCCTTCCTACATTCAAGTAGGTGGAGGCTCAGTACCCTAGAGATTTGAGTACAAATCTCTATGAGTACGACACATAAATATGATTGCTTTTGCAATGTCTGGGATGCTCACATTACAGAAACGTAAAGTCAGGAACAATGTTCATTAAATAAGTATTCATTCGCTGTTGTTGCTTTATTCTTTAGGGTTTTGTTTTTTGTTTTACTTTAATGGTTGTTCACTATAGTGGTAACTGGTCTCAAAAACAAAAGCTCGTTTCTCACCCCAACCATTGAGGCACCCACAACAGCCATCTCTTTATATATTCAATCTCAGGGTGATGGGAGGTATATCCAGGCGATCATTCCCTCTGAAGAGCCCCTGCCCTCTGCAGATGGCTTCTGGATTCCCAGGGAAGGCTGGTGTTTAACTTCAGTTTTACAAGAGACACCCTGGGGATTTATCGCAGTGGATTCCATTGCGGTCAGAGACATTCTCCCTCTTTCTCTGCCAACCCAGGCTTTGGGTGAGGGCAAAATATGTGGTGTGGCTGCAAAGAATATTCTTAAACTTCTGCCACAAAGATGTCAGGGAGGCAGTGTGGAATTGTTGAAATAATGTAGGCTTTGGAACCTGAAATATGTAGCTTTGAATGGCCAGTTCTGTCACTGACCAGCTGTACAGCTTTGCACAAATCACTTAACCTCTCTGAGCCTCAGGTTTTTTTTTTTGTTTTTTGTTTTTCAAAAGATGACCGGTAAGGGGATCTTAACCCTTGACTTTTGGTGTTGTCAGCACCACGCTCA
>NW_007740332.1:5372-9576 GCF_000696425.1 Galeopterus variegatus | reverse complement strand
GGCCGGCCCTGAGCCTCAGTTTTAACATCTGTAAAGTGGACTTGATAGTCCCAACTCATAGAGTTGCTAGAAGGATGAGCAATAGTATATGTGAGTTGCTCACGCAGTGCAATGTTCTTAGGACACAGAGACGGAAGTGTACTTCAGAGCCTGCATCACAGGACTGCGTTTGCATCCCTTCATTCCCGGTGTGCCAGGCACCACCCTGGGCACTTGGTTGTAAAGACACGTGAAACTCATCTCCCCTTTCCCTTTCCCCACACCAGTAGCTCAGTCCAGTGCTGTGCAGTTTTCTTCCTGGTGGCACAGACTGTGTCCAACCCTCCCTGCCTCTGACTTTGGTTGTGCTGGGAATGAAAGTAGGATGGCCACAGGACGTAAACAACAGACTGGTGCCAGGCTGCAAATCTGTCAAGAGGAATGTGAAAATAAGATCTTGGTTGAATAGCGGTGGCAAATATTCATGAAACATTCTTCCTCTGCTGTTAGGGTGAGGAGGAGGGGCTGTCACCCCAGCATGTTGGGGTGGGAAAATCTGCTTTTCATTAGGAGGACACTGTGTGCAGACGGGCTAGCCCTTCCAGGATGCCCAGTGGTCATAGCCTGGGTGCTAATTGGCTGAGGCCAGCTCTTCCCAACACTCAGAGCCAGGCTACAGGGCACTGGAGGGGGCTGCTAATGGCCAACAGAAACTGCTAGGTGTTTCCACCCTTCTATTCCAGTCTAAGGCATGTTTCACATTATATTCTCATAAGCAGAAGGGGAACGATCCTCCTCATCATGGCGCATCTGGTGAACACTGATTTAAGAGACATGGGGCTAAGACCCCCCACATCTCTGACCAGTCTTCTCCATGTGCTCCTAGTCTTTACTTCCCTTCCTTTATCTGACATCTTGTCTAATCATTCACTGAGAAAATAGAACCCATCGGGCAAGTGCATTTTACTAACTGCAGAAGTCGGGGTCAAACCAGGAAAACAGAATCATCTTTAATTATTTAAAACAGAGAATTTAATACCAGAAAATGGCTAAAGAAAAGATGGAAGGTGAGAGAAGCCAAACAGGAGGTGATGAGATAGCCCAGAGTTTAACCTCGACAGAAAGCTGCTGGCACCCTAGGCTGGAGGGATATGGGGGGAGGTGATGCTCCCCAAGCTGAAGAGCTGGTCTCACTTGCTGGAACCAGACCGTGGAGGACATACCTGCAGAAAGCTGCCCTCATGGAGGAGAAGCAGCAGCTGCTGGAAATTTCACCAGAGAGAGGGAAGAAGAGGAGTACCCTGCTTCTGTCTTCCTTCCGCCCTACAATCTCCCACCAGTGCTTGCCATTGGCCATATCCAGATGGAATCCAGCTGACACAGGAGCTGAGAAATGCAGCCTGCAACCCATGACATTCAAGCAGGGAAAGAACATGGAATATCTCCAAGGGCAGGCACACCAGGGGTTACTTCATTGGGTCCACACACAAACGATTACATTCTCAGGTAGGAATTAGTGTTATCCCATTTTTTCTGATGAGGAGACTGAGGTTTAGAAGGGTTCAAAAAAGTTGCCCAGATGCTCTTAAAACTGAGATATTTGGGCACCCTACCTAATTTAGCTCTGCCTGAGATTTAAACTCTCAAATTTTTGTTTCTCTATTGACAGGAAAGCTGAGTAAGCTTTAATAAAAGCCAAATCTGTTTTAAAATTAAGTCAAAGCCTTTTAATTTAATTTTTGGAAGCCACAATTAATGGAAAGCACATTAATTGCAAAGAGCCAACCACTAAATAAAACAAGCCTATGGCCTGCTGGAACTTGACAGCGGGTCAGCCTTGGAGATGAACAATGGGCCTCCAGGGACAGCAGCATGGCTTGGAAGCACGGACAGAGCACCATCAGGGTCAGTTCTGTGTCCGGTCAAGTCTGCCTGAGGTCTCTGTGAGGGACGCAAGCATTTCTGACAGTGTCTCTGCCTGGCAGTACTGCCAGTGAGCAATGCTATACGATGCACCACCGTGAACCTCTTCCTCCTTGAAAGCATTCTCTGACCCCCGAGTCAGATCATTTGAGGTCTCTCTTCACTATCCACTCAGCATGCTGCGCCTGCATCCATCATGGGCTTCGTGCATTGCTTTGTAATTGTTTTCACATTTATTTGCCCCAGTGGATTGTGAGCTCCACCAGGGTAAGGCCCTGGACATTCCCTGCGCTTAGCACAGCGCAGAACACACAATAGATGTGCAGTAGAAATTTGAACAATGATTGAGTGAGGGGACAGATAGGAACCAAGGATATTCTTTGCTTGTTTGTTTTTAGTTATAGTATTTTTTTAAACATTTACTTGTACATGTTTGTGGGGCGCAGCATGTTGTTTCAATACATGCATGTACTGCACACTGACTCACTTAAGGTAAATTGTGAGTTTTGTACCCATTTGTTATTCCACCACTTCTTTCCTCCTCACTGTCCCTCCCCTCCCAACCTCTGGTAACCATATTCTGCTCTCTACTTTTATAAGAATTACTTTTTTTTTTTTTTAAAGATTCCACATATGAGCGAGATCATGCGGTATTTTTCTCTCTGTGTCTGACTTACTTCATTTAACACGATGGTTTCCAGTTACATCCACGTTACTGCGAATAGTAGGATATCATTTCTTTTTATAGCTGAATAGTATTTCATTGTGTATATACACCAGTTTTTTTATCCATTCACCCATGGATGGGCATTTAGGTTGATTCCATCTCTTGGTTATTATGAATAGTGCTGTGATGAACATGGGAATGCAGGTGTCATTTCAATATAGTGACTTCATTCCCTTTGGGTATATACCCAGCAGTGGGATAGCTGGGTCGGGTCATAAGGCAGATCTATTTTTAGTTCTCTGAGGAACCTCCATACTGTTTTCCACAATGGCTGTACCAATTTATGTTCCCCCCAACAATGTAGGAGGGTTCCCTTTTCTCCACACCCTCACCAGAATTTGCTATTTTTTTTAATAGGAACTGTTATTATGATATTTTACAGAGTAAAGTGAGGCTCAGAGAAGTTAAATAACTTGCTCAAGGTCACACAGTAGGTAAGTGGCTTATAGAGGATGCCTGTAGTAATCTCAGCACTGCACCAAATCTACCCACTCCGATGGCCCATTCCTGCCATTGGTGTCAGAATCCTTGTCTTCTGCTGCCAGTCCCTGTTCGTTTCAGCTGATTCCGAAGGGCTCTGGCCACCCCTTCACCTCCATGTATTCTAGTGGTGCTCTGGCCAGATCCTCTCAAATCCCTCCTCCTGGTCGTGTGAGCTTTGTTTTGAACAACCTGCACCTCTGGCTTCCTAAGAGGCCTGTCCTTGGGCTAATGGAAACTCTTTTACCCTTCAGGAGCAGGAAGTGCCAGGAATATATAAACCTTTCAGGTCACCTGTTATCAATGATGTTTTTTTTTTGCATTTATTATTTTTTGCCTTGTTGATAACAGCCATTCTAACTGGGGTGACATGATATCTCATTGTGGTTTTAATTCACATTTCCCTGATGATTAGTGATTTTGAGCATTTTTTCGTGTGCTTGTTACCATCTGTATGTCTACTTTTCAGAAATGCCTGTTCAGATTCTTTGCCTGTTTTTTAATTGGGAACCCAGGATATTCTTAATAGCATGGTGTAGTGGAAAGAATGTGCAATCAGGTCTCCGTTGGACCTAGAATTACATCCCCACGTGCTATTCACAAGATGTGTGATCTTAAATAATCACTTGAGGTCCAAGCTTCAGTTTCCTCCTCTGTAAAATGGGATTCCTGTTACCTTCTTAAAAGGGTTGTGTGGCTATTCAAAGAAATAGCATTGCTCACTGACTATTATTTACTTTCTCCCTCAATATTTCAAAAGGAAACTACCAGAAAATGTCTTGGGGTTGCCATCAGAATTAAATATTGGGATAGATAAGCCATGGTTTTGAAATAGGGTGAAGATAGGAACTAAGATTCAGTACAGGACACAGAAATCACTTAGGGTAATTCAAGAAGAAGGAGATTTAATGTAGGGAATTAGGCAAATACGTAATTGTTTTTTTTTGTTGTTTTTTTTTTTTTTTCCTTTTTGTCTTTTTCCGTGTCCGGCAACGGATCGCAACCCTCAGTGTCGCCCCCGTACCGGACCGGGACCAGCAACGGGATCGCAACCCTCGGTGTTGCTCCCGCACCTCACTCAGCCAGTGAGCGGGA
>NW_007740332.1:2524-3598 GCF_000696425.1 Galeopterus variegatus | reverse complement strand
TTTTTTTTTCATTATATTAACAGAATAATAATAATCCCTTAAAATTATGTAGAACTTTATGGTTTACAATGTGCTTTCTCACTTGAGCCTTCTAATGGAATTATGTAATGTATATTTGTGGTATTGCTTGAGAGTATTTAATTATGCTATAGAGGAGAGAATGAATTAGGTGGATGGAATTTATAAAATATGTTAGAAACTATGGCATGTGTGTATTTCACATAGAAAAGGATAGAAGGACCAAGAGATACCTAATGCTCATGAGGAACTCTGTTCATGAGGCACCTGTACAGTAAATATAAATGGCATATGAATATTCATAAGATATATGAGGCACTACATATTCTGAATGCACTAAATATACATGAGCAATCAGCGTTCATGAGGCCTTAATTCAGCTATAAATTGATGACATCCTTTCTGGCTCCATGTCCTCTGCCCAAGAAACACAAATGAAATTCATGGCTACTCAGGAGGCTAAGTGGCAAGCTACAGCCATTGTTCAGGTGTACTTGTCTCTAGTCTTTCCAATAGAGCAAGTCTGTGTTCTTGGCCAGAGCACTTTTTGTCTGTAGGACCCTTTGCTCAAACCTCAACTCTAGTGCTGTACCTAAACCATCAGCGGAGAAGGCTGATGTGGCAGAGAGACAGGACATATGAACACTGCCAATCCCAGGTAGTGTGGTCTTTCCACCCCAATTACACTCTATCTCCAAGTGCTAATATACCCCATATCTTTCTCCTTGTTTCTCACTGTGTGTTTTAAATTGGTTTTATAACCCATGTGATTCAAGCATTTTAATTTTGTTAGTGAGCCTTTCTGTTCTGTGACCTTTGATAGGAAAGTACCAGCTTGCGGGTAATGACCTTGGAAACTACCATTACATCAAGGTTATTTTCCACTTGATAAATAATGGGAGGTAGGTAAGGATTATGATACCCTTTTTACAGATAAGGGAATTAAGAAATATAAAGGGTGTGTGACTATCCAAGGTCACACAATTATTAAGTGGATTAATTGGGTTTCACACACAGGTTTTTCTCCCACTCCAAAACTATTTCATTTCTTTTTTT
>NW_007740332.1:0-276 GCF_000696425.1 Galeopterus variegatus | reverse complement strand
TGCCATATAATGTCGTGGGTAAGAGCACAGTCTTTGGATTCAAACAGTGTGGTTTCAAATCTTGCTACTGACATTTACAAGCCTTGTGACATTGGGCAAGGGACTTAAATCACTCTGTGCCTGTTTCCTCATAGGTAAATTGAGGAGAATAATAATTGTACCCATCTCATAGGTAGCTATGGCAATTAAATGTGATCATGCCTACAAAGCCCTCTCACACAGTGAATGTGTCCTAAAAGCTCTCTAATCTTACTACTGACCCTGCTTTTCTGCAGG
>NW_007740331.1:30154-30696 GCF_000696425.1 Galeopterus variegatus | reverse complement strand
GGCTAGGCGCCCACATCAAAGCTGCCTCCATTTTCTCGGGTGGGGGCGGAGAAGGCCGGCACAGTGAGGGCAGGCCAGCTATCTCTGTTTGGCGTGACTCCTCACTGAGACGTGCTATTTGCTTACCTCGACACGGGGCACTCCGGGGCCTGTGGACTGGCCTACAATCCCACTCTCCCTGTGGATCTCAGACAGGGCTGGTAGCGTGGGGAGTCCCTGGCCAGCGTCGGGGGGGCAGGGAAGAGGAGCCCGCCCAGATCGTCTCTCCACCATACCCTGGGCGTCGGCCCCAGATAAACTCCCTCTTCCCGAGAGGCAGATTCCATCTCTGGGGACCTCAGTTTGGAAGAGCCCCTAACTGATTTCTGGTGGGGAGAGGGGAGCCCGGAGACCCCTCGAGCTACATTGAAGTTTACTAGTCGGCTCTCCAAAAGGGCGGACCCATGCCGGGGGGAGTCAAAGAGGAATTGTGTGCTGAGGGACCCTCCCCCGAGGATTTCACTCCCGGCAGTCGGAGAGTCAGGACACCTGCTGGGCAGGGC
>NW_007740331.1:22794-25579 GCF_000696425.1 Galeopterus variegatus | reverse complement strand
GGAGGTGTCGGTGATGGGCCATAATAATCATATATATTGTATATTGACAAAATAAAAATTTTTTTTAAAAATGCTTTTTCTACATCTGTTGAGATGATTATATGTTTCTGTTCTTGATTTTGTTAATGTGGTGTATTATATTTATTGATTTGCATATGTTGAACCATCCTCGCATCCCTGGTGTATAATCTTTTGGAGGTGCTGCTGTATTCTGTTTATTAATATTTTTCTTGAGGATTTTTGCATCTACGTTGATCAAGGATATCGGCCTATAGTATTCTTTGGTTATTGTACCTTTGGTTTTGGTATCAAGGTAATGCTGGCCTCATATAATGAGTTTGGGAAAATGGTCTCTGTTTCAATTTTTTTGGAATAGTTTGAAAAGGATTGGTGTTAATTCTTCTTCAGTGGTTTGGTGTTATTCAACAGTGAAGCCACCTGGCCCTGGGCTCTTCTTTTTTGGGAAGCTGCTGATTACTTCTGCAATCTTGTTGCTTGTTATTGGTTTGTTCCGGCTTTCTGCATCTTCTTCTTTCAGTCTTGATAGTTTATATGCGTCCAGAAATTTAGCCATTTCCTACAGGTTTTCAAATTTGTTGGCATAAAGGTTTTCAAATTTGTTGGCATAACTGTGGTCATTATCAATCTGTGCCCCTATCAATCTCCCAGTTCTGTCAAAATAATGTGCTCTGTGGTTATAATATTTCCTTTTTTATATCTGATTTTTGTTATTTGTGTGCTCTCTCTCTCTCTCTGTCTGTCTGTCTCTCTTCTCTCTCTCTCTCATTCATCTTTTGTATCTTTTTTATTTTTTATTAGGATTTTTTTTTGTCTCTATTTCATGGAGTTCTGATCTGATCTTAAGTATTTCTTTCAGTCTACTAATTTGGGGGTTGGATTGTTCTTGTTTTTCTAGTGCATTAAGGTGTAACGTTAGGTTGTTTATTTAGAGTCTTTCTATTCATTTGATGTATCCATTTGTTGCAGTAAATTTCCCTCTTAGTACTGCTTTTGCAGTATCCTATAGGTTTTGGAATGATGTGTCTTTATTTTCAATAGTTTCAAGAATTTTTTTTGATATGCTGTTTAATTTCTTATTTGACTCATTGGTCATTCATTTGTATATTGTATAATTTCCCTAGTTTTGCTTATTATTGATTTCTAGCTTTATTTCACTGTGATCTGAAAAGCTAGTTGAAATAATTTTAATTTCCTTAAATTCGTTGAAACTTGATTTGTTATCTAACAAATGGTCTATCCTGGAGAATGCTCCATGTGCTGATGAGAAGAATGTATATTCTGTAGTTGTTGGATGAAATGTTCTGTCCGTGTCTGCCAAATCCAGTTGGTCTAAAATGTAGTCTAAATCTTGTGTTTATTTATTGATTTGTTGCCTAGCTTCCCATTGAAATTAGGCTCCTATCTTTTCAGAGAATTAGGAGATTGATATGGGCACTATCTTCCTTGTTCATTACATTTCAAAGGGATGGCTCCCAGGCCCTTTAGAAAAGTATTCCTGAGTTGTAAAATTCACAAGTGATTTTTAAAAGATTTACATTTCAACATGCCAGAAAAATAATTTACAATTACAAGTTTTTTATAGTAAATACTTATAAAAGGAGCCAGGAAGGAACTGGTCTAAAGTTTAGTCAAGCTGAGAGAAATGGTAAGTCCTTCTTGGTCACTTACTATGTAGATAACATAGCTTATTTGATTATTTGAACCCTTTACTACATGGCCTAACCTAACTGATTAAACATCAGTTTAATGGAAACCAAAAGAAGGCAGACACTCCAACTTATCTGTTTTCACTGGTGACAATTCTTCTCTTTTAAGACACAAGAGATGCAACAGTGAAGAAATAATATTTGACAAATGAGAATAATGCATTTGAGCCATGGCAATCTATTTTTCAGAGTCACTGCAAAGGTCCATAATTTATTTTTAAAATTATGCTTACTTTGGAAATTAACTTCTCCTCTCCTCATCCTTTCATTTCAGAAAGACTTCTGGCTTGTTTCTAGTCTCTGATAGAACTGAAGGACTACGGGATATCAGAACATTCAGTGATATAATCTCCTCACTGTGAACTGGGCTTCTAACCATCCATGCTAAGTTTAAAACAGCACCTTATAATTTAAATCAACTGGTGTATTTGGATAAGGTCACAGTTTCTCCTGAAAGCATAAATAACTTGCATGAGCTGTGCATGTAAAGTATGCAAATTCCTTTCACACACAGCTATTTTCCTCCATGCCATTTTCGCATATGAAAATTTCTCCATCTAGTCTTTACTAGATGAAAAGACAATACTATTCTGTTGTCTTTGTAGTCTCTAGTAAAAGTAGCCCTTACTGGCAGTGGAAAAGTAAAACCCTCTCAGGATAGATTTGAAAGAATTCAGTTTCTCTAATTTTAGTATCCAGACTTACAGACATCACATAGGTGCATATAAACAGAAATAGAAATAAGCATATTTGCATATGGGTAACAAGGAGTTTTGGGGAAATAGTAAATAAAATGACCTCATAGAAAGGACTCAGAGTAAGAGAAAGTTTTACCCAGTGTAAATGTTACAGGAAAGGTCTTCATAATCTGGAAATCAGAAAGGCTCACTCACTGAATGCCAGGTGAACACTTTCCTTCCCACCCTAAAGAATGCAGGACTGGATCACACACAGTGTCTGTAGAGGTAGAGACACCTCCATCTAATATGAAAATTTAATAATAAATAAAAAAGACTTCCTATCAATGATGCTAAGTAGTTAGTTTGTCAGTTAATACA
>NW_007740331.1:21097-21662 GCF_000696425.1 Galeopterus variegatus | reverse complement strand
GCATTGAGGAAATTGAGATAATGATTTTTAATCAGCAGAGATAAAGTTACACAGCAAGTAAGTGGTGGAGCTAGTATATAAACCCAATCTGATTCTGGAGTCCACACCAGTATTCAAAAGATCCAGTTATAACACACCAATATTTGGTAGCTACTTTATATTCATTAGACAGCTGTTTTCTGGGTCTGAAACTCAATAAATAATTCCAGAGTACATATGTATTTAGAAGTTTATCAAAATAAGAGTAATGACTGAGTGAAGGAAAATGCATTGTAGTTAAGAGTTTGAGATTTATTTTTCTTCTGGTTTGTTGTTGGAGTATAAAAATGTCCACACTACCCAAAACTACCTGCAGATTCAATGCAATTCCCATAAAATAGCAGTGACATTCTCCATAGAAATAGAAAAAGCAATCCTAACATTCATATGGAACAACAAAAGACCCCAAATAGCCATAGCAATCCTGAGCAAAAGAAGTAAAGATGGAGACATTACACTTCCTGACTTCAAATCTGTAGTACTACAAATCTGTAGTAACAAAAACAGCATGGTACTGGCATAAAAA
>NW_007740331.1:20518-20949 GCF_000696425.1 Galeopterus variegatus | reverse complement strand
AGAGAACTCAGAAATCAACCACATATTTACAGTCGACTGATCTTTGACAAAGGCACCAAGAACATATGTTTGGGAAAAGACTGCCTCTTCAATAAATGGTGCTGGGAAAGCCAGATATCCATTTGTAGAAAAACGAAACTTGATCCATACATTTCACCATATAACAAAATCAAATCAAAATGGATTAGACACGTAAATATAAGGCCTGAAACGTTAAAATTCCTAGAAGAAAATGTAGGGACATGCTCCAGAACTAAGGACTGGGCAATGACTTTATGAATAACACCCCAAAAGCATGGGCAACAAAAGAAAAAATAAATTAATGGGATTATATCAAACTGAAAAGCTTCTGCACAGCAAAGGAAACAAGCAATAGAGTGAAAAGACATCCTACAGAATGGGAGAAAATATTTGCAAAATATGCATCTGAC
>NW_007740331.1:17455-18471 GCF_000696425.1 Galeopterus variegatus | reverse complement strand
TTTAGTTGTACTTATTGATATGAATAGGAAAATGTACATCTACTCCATCCTACCAGAAGCCAAAGTCAACAATTGTTTTAATACATGACAAAGATGGTGACCTATGCTTTCATAAGGTGACAAATGAAAGAGAAACACAATGAGTAACGTGAAAGTGGCCCAAAGTGGAAAACCCTGAAATAGAATTAGGATAATTTTTGCAGGGTGTGTGTTTTATAGGACATATTGTTTTAAAATAAATTTGGTCCTTTTAAAAAAACTTTTTTCCTTTCAGTTACATTATTTTATGATTGGTAATTTCAGCCGAGAAAAATTAAATTAAATTATCTTATCTCAATCTTTAGAAATTTCTCTCTTTTCATTTCAATACATTTTACCCTCAGTTGCAATTATCATATTGTTAGAAAATGAAGCAATTATTTACTTTTCTTCTTTTCTAAAAGTTACATAACTGATGAGTGCATTTATGTTTTTAGATTAATAACNTTTTCTTCTTTTCTAAAAGTTACATAACTGATGAGTGCATTTATGTTTTTAGATTAATAACAGATGAAATTCATAGGAGGTCATGTATGGACACAAGTATGACCTTGGCCTCAAAATATTAGAAACACTCAAATATTTCTGAGATTTTATAGTATTGGCATATTTTCTAGGATATTGGAGGCAAGTACCTCAAGAAAAAAGTTGAGAACATTAAATATAAACCCTGAGTGGAGATGCAAATTTTCCCTCCTCTCTCTTTTAAATATTAGTATTGATTGCATTCTGTAATGTGCCAAGAACAGAATTCAAATCAGAAGGAATTGAAAAAATAGTGCATCCATAAAATATTTATGAGGTTTTCTCTTTGACTTTTACTTGTGACATCATAAAACTGGTATCGATGCTGCCGACTGTTTTCATAATGATAATAAGATTTCCTAAGAAACTGAGATCCAGATTGGTATTTTCTTTATTTTATTTCTAACTGAGATAAGGAAAGCCATGCCTATATAGAGCTACTTAATACCAGT
>NW_007740331.1:15303-16805 GCF_000696425.1 Galeopterus variegatus | reverse complement strand
ATTATTCAAAAGTGAAACTTCTAAAATTGTATAGAAGAAAACTATAAGTTTCAGAAGAATAATTTTAGACACCATAATTAAATGTAGTACTGAAGCTTTTAAATTGATTACACAATCTTTAAAATAAACTTTACAAACCAGAAGTGAATTCTGTCAGATTCGAATGTTATGTTAATAACCAACAGATGTTTCTCTGCTCTATGCAACAAGAGTCATAATTTATATCCTGTATTTTGATGCTATGAATTAATTTCCAGCACAGCAAGCTTTATAAATACTGGAAGAGTGTGCTACCCAGAAAAGACAAAATGAGCTTTTAATGAAACACCATTCTTGAGAATTTTATGAAAAAATTATGAAAAATTAAGGCTTTATTACTTATAGGATGTATCTACATTATAAAGACTACTACTACTCGATTGATTCTTACTTGTTAGAACCTGAGTGCTATTAATGAAGGTACAAAGTAAACATAGATAAGAAGAGAAGCAAACAAATATTTGGAAGTGAATATGAAAGACAGTTCAACATTTTAAACTTTTAGTTATGTTCTCAGTATGAAACATAAAAGCGTAAGTAAACCATTTAAAAAACCTCACTCTAAATGCAAAACACCTGCATAGAAAATGCTCATTTCTGTGAGACACTAAAACTTTGTTTAACCCAAGTTAAAAGAAAACACTGATCCCAGTGTGGACTGAAATCAAGGCTGTTGAGGCAAAAATAATTTTATAAAGTTTTATTGAAAGCCAAGCTTGAGGATCAAACCCAGAAACACAAGCCAACAGAGTTGGAAATTGTTCTGAAGCCTATTAGAAAGAAGGGATTTTAAAAGGGTGTCTCAAAAGCTAGGGGGAGGCTCCAAGTACAGTTGTGGTTTTCTCATGGAACACAAAAATTACAACTGTTGGTTACCTATTACAACATGGGAATCAAAAACATCTGCATACACCCTGAAGAAGAAGCTTTATGCTTCAGCTATTCTTAACAATATCTAAATGTCTTAATCAGAAGCAGCAGGTTATACAATTAATCGATAAATCAGTTCTAACCACACACACTGTCAACACTGAGACTTCTTAAGACATCTTAAGATATCAACAAGATGTTCACATCAAATTCATGAAACCTATCCCAAGGCAGCGAGTTTTGGAAACCTGCTTCATTTTGATTTTTGCCTTAATCACCAGTAAAGATAACTTGTGAATTCTTTAAATCCATAAATGTATTAATGTAGGAAGAATAATTTTAGACTCTAAAATGAAATGTAATACTGAAGCTTCTGAAGTGATCCCACATACAATTTTTATTATAAACTTTACAAACCAGAACTAAACTCATGTGCCCAAAATGGAGTAATAGGAAATGAATTTACCTTCCCACCCAAAAGAATTAAAAAACACAGATAAAATATTTTTAACCATATTCAAGATATTGGATATTAGGCAACAGGCACAGTGATTTCTGAGCAATGGGAAAACAAAACAAAACAACAACAACAA
>NW_007740331.1:14001-14849 GCF_000696425.1 Galeopterus variegatus | reverse complement strand
AACAACAACAACAAACAAGCCAAACCCTGCAATTAACCCAGCTTATCTCCAGGAGAAAGTTCTCAGACTATAACACAGGGGAGCCTGGAATTGTCCCTGAAATGAGCAAATAGAACTGGAAGTCTACAGACAAAGAAAAAGCTACAATTTGTAGAAAGATAATATAAAACAGGAGAGAGAGAAGGAAAGAGAAAGAGAGAGAGAAAAGGAGGTGGAGGAAAAGGAAAGAGAAATAAACAATGAGCATGCAAAAGAATTGCAGGAAACAACAGACCAAAATTACACAGAAAAATAAATAATACCTTTTCCCAACAGTGAGAGGGAAGATCTCCTAACTCATAGGGTTATGAAATAGAGAATCTAGAATGGTTTTCCCTCTGTGGTGATGCAAAATTAGCTCTAAAGTAAATGTCGCTCTAGTCCTGCTTAATAAAACTTATGAACGAGATTGCAACACAATCAAACCGTTTCCAAGTAAATTAACTGTTCCATCGTATCCAAGAAGACATACTGACAATCGGGATATTGTAAAATAGTGGAGTATTCAAGCCATTAAAAAATTGCCATCTTAGGAGAAGTTTTTTGTTGTTGTTGTTTTGTTTTTTTAATAGTCTTGTCTGAATAACTCAGTAAATTTTCACGTAATTTTAGAATAGTAGAAAATTTTGTTAAAATTCTAGTGCTTATTTTCTTTCAAATGTAAAATGAATACATATTTCTATTCAGTAACTAATTTACTCAGTATTGATAACAATTAATTGTATGTGTCAACTTAGCTGTAGTACCAGGATATACATTAAACAATCTATGTGTTGCTACGGAGGTATTCTGTGGTTGTGAAAAAAAAA
>NW_007740331.1:9680-13329 GCF_000696425.1 Galeopterus variegatus | reverse complement strand
AGAATAATGCTGATTGAATATATTACACGTTTTGTTCATTGGAGGGATAGCTATTTCAATATGTACCACATTGAGTTTAATAAATAATATAGTTCAGATAAAATCAGTGCATGTGATTCAGAAAGTACTATATCATATCCAGAGGGTGACATAGCTAGTTCAAGTGTGAGCATGCAGTATTCAATTGTAGATAGTCAGTGATATACTTTGATCTATGGGTAATTATTAATATTCTACTTTGTAAAATATTTTTGTTCTACAGTTTAGAAAATATTATGTTTTACTTTTTCTATGGTATTTCATAGGATAATAAATGCCCCATTTACTTAAATAGGAAAAAAAAAGTATTCTGTTTACCTTACCAACAGCCTGGTGAAAAACCAAAGAGAAAGACCAAGAAAAGCCATAAGCTCAAGCCTATATTTAACTATTTCAGGATAAATGTTTAAATTAAGTATAATAAATTATGTAAAATAGAAAGTTTAATTAGAAATTAACCATAACTGGTTGTATCAGTCAGGGTTGTCCAGAGAAACAGAACCAATAGGATATATATAGATATAGATGTAGATATGTAAGTGGGGATTTATTATGGGAATTGGTTCCTGCAATTATGAAGGTCAAAAAGACCTACAATATGTCATCTGTGAGCTGGGGGAACCAGGGAACGTGGTGGTGTGATTCAGTCTGATACCAAAGGCCTGAGAACCAAGGGAAGCCACTGGTGTAACTCTCAGTCTGAGGTGAAAGGCTTGAGAACCTGGAGGTACGTCCTGTAGTCCGAAGGCCCAGTAATCTAGAGCTCTGATATTCAAGAGCAGGAGAAGATACATGTCCCAGTTCCAAAAGAGAAAGCAAATTTTCCTTTCCTTCACCTTTTGTTCTACTTGGGCCCTCAAGGGACTGGATAATACCCACTCACATTGGTGAGGGTTGATCATCTTTACTCAGTGTACTGATTAAAATGCTAATCTCATCCAACAAAATTCTCACAAACACACCCAGAAATAATGTTTTATCAGCTATCAACGTATCCCATTACCCAGTCAAATTGACAATAAAATTAACTAGCACAAGCCCACCGCTTGTCAACTTGGCACCCATATGTATTTTCCAAATTAAATCTACAAATAAAGACAATAATAAGGACATGATTTTACCTAGCATGATAAAACTATCTTGTGTACAAACTGAAAATACCCTCCCCCAGAAGAGGAAGTAAAGTCCTTGAGTGATGTTTACTCTTCTACCAATATCCTTTAATTTAAACACTATAAAAATAACAATACTAAAATACTGATATAAAGTCAATATATCCCATGTTACATGATAAGGGAATAGGAGAGAATAGAAAACAAAAGTATTTGCTTAGAATACGTACATTTATACATGCAAATGTATTCATAGCAAAGTAGAGAGATAAAAGTCATGACAATTATAGTCCTCAGTTCTGAATCAAGTCACATGTTTATGCTAGTATTTTTAATTACCTTTTTCTACTACCCGTTCTGTATGTTTTTAGCAAACACCTCAGCCAGTAGTGGTAATTTTACCTGTGGAGGTGACACAAACCTTTATTTCTCAAGGGCTTGGTCCATTTGTAATCCTGCCTGGATTAGATTGTTATGGTTTTCCATTGACCTTAATCACAGGGCATGGTAATATTAAGACATTCCTTAAGAGAGCCCCTGTATTCCACACTTACTCTTTAGTACTTTAACTGTGGATTAGTAGCCAAATTTTCCATTGATGGTTCTGATCAATCACCCCAACCAACATCATATCTCCCTTCCTGGCCTGCTGGCTCAAGAGGCATGAGGAGTCTAACATGGCCATGTGGAGGTCTTACCTTCTAGTTCAACAGAATCATTGTTTAATCTACTGGTGGAAGCATTTATTTCTCTGGAACTAAGACCTCTAGGCCAGCAGAGCATAAAGTCAAGGAAACAGGATGCAGAAATTTTGCTAGTAGGTCACTAGGGGTAATGCTGAGCTGTGCTACTTCCATTTTCACCCGGTTATTCCTGTACCCATGAAACAGCCTTGTGGAGAACCCTGTCCTATCTCTTCAAAGTATTGCCACCTAGCTGGCACTGTAATTGAATCTTGAAATAGCCATTCCACTGTCCTATCAAGCCAGGATGGTGGGGAACATGGTAACACAAATGAATTTAGTAAGCATGGATCCATTTCTGTATTTCTTTACCTGTGAAGTGAGTTCTGTGGTCAGAAGTAAAACAGTGTGAAACATTATAATGGTAGATAATGCATTCTGAAATTCCATAGAGAGTAGTTTTGGCAGAAGTTTTAGTCTGTTTCTCTTGCTTATAACAGAATTCCTGAAACAGGGTAATTTATAAAGGAATGAAAGTTGTTCCTTACAGTTTCAGAAGCTGGGAAATCCAAAGTCTAGGGAACACATATGGCAAGGGCCTTTTTCTTGGTGCAGAGTCCCATGGAGACACAGCATGTCATACGTCAAGAGAATGGGCTGAGCAAGAGAAGTAACCTGCACACTCACTGTCCTTATGAGGCCATTAGAACACAACCATGCCCACCCGTGAAACTATCAATGCTTTACTGCATGAATGGATCTATCCACTCACATGTCCTTAAAATCTAATCACCTATGAAAGACTCCCCCTTTCAATTATCATAATAGAATTCCCTACCTTCTTAACACTGTCACAGTAGAAATTGTTCCCAATACATGAATTGTGGAGGACACATTTAACCTATAGCACAAGAGTAAGTGTTTATTCCAGTAAGGAAAAAACACTTCCCTTTCTATGATGGAAGAGAATCAATACAATCAACTTGCCGCCAGGTAACTGGCTAATTACCCTGGGGAAATTGTACTCTATCAATTGCTCAGTGTTGGTGTATGCTGCTGGCAGATTGAGTTCTTAGTAGTGGCCATAGCCAGGTTGGCCTTGGTGAATGAGAATCCATGCTTCTGAGCCCATACATAACCTCCATTACTAACACCATTGCCACTTTGTTAATGAGCCCATTGAGTGATAACAGAAATAACTGCAGAACTAGGCTGACTGGTATCCACAGAACAGATTATCTTATCCACTTGATTACTAAAATCTTCCTCTGCTAAAGTCATCCCTTGGTGTTCATTCACAGGGTACACAAACATATTCATATTTTTGCCCATTCAGAGAGGTCCATCCATATAACCCTTCCCCAAATTTCTTTCTAACCAATTTTTCAATGATGTTCCTTCCAAGTTCTTGATTCAGCCAAACCATTGGCTACAGCCTATGAATAGATATATAATCACATATCTTGCCATTTCTCCTTCCAAGTAAGGCATACAACCAGGTACAATGTCTGCAGTTCTGCTCATTAGACTTTCCTTCACCACTGTCCTTCAGGGATATTCCACAAAGGAGTTATAGTGCTGTAGCTGTCCACTTCTGGTTGGTGCCTGCACATCATGCAGAACCATCTGTAAACCAGGCTGTAGTCTTCTCTTCCTCTGTCAATATATCCCTTCCCTGCCTCCTTACCTCCCTCCAGATGAGTCCATATGTGCTAGCCGGCAGGAGAATACAGTGTAGTATGAGTAGGAACCATGGCCTTCAGGACCTGCTCAGGCCTGATCCAATATATACGACTTCCATTTGATGATGGAGTG
>NW_007740331.1:8916-9355 GCF_000696425.1 Galeopterus variegatus | reverse complement strand
GGCCTTCAGGACCTGCTCAGGCCTGATCCAATATATACGACTTCCATTTGATGATGGAGTGATGCCTAACATTATGGCTTTGTGAGTGAGATAGCACCCAGTTTGCGATGGGGCAGCTCATATGACATGGTTATATTGTGTCAATGCATTTAGTTTCTCCAAAGGTCCAGCAGAAGGCCAAGAGCTGTCTTTCAAAATGAGAATACATATCTGTGGATGGTGGCAGTGACTTGCTTTAAAATTCTAAAGGCCTGCACCACTATTTACCTATGAGACCCTGCCAAAAGCTCCATATGGCATTCGTATCTGCCACTGACACTTCAAGAACCATTGGATTTGCTGAATTATATATCCCAAATGGCAGAGCAGCATGCACAGCAGCCTGGACCTCTTACAGAGCAGCCTTTTGTTCTTGGCCCCACTCAAAATAGCAGTTTTT
>NW_007740331.1:6155-7745 GCF_000696425.1 Galeopterus variegatus | reverse complement strand
CCTTGTTATTCATTGAACTCACTATTAAGATTGTGCCTCACTAGGCATTCTGAAAACATTCTTTTAGGAAGGAATGATATTGTCTATCTTTTATTGCAGACATATTGGAGAATAATAATTGCTTTGGGTAGGTAAAGGTATTAAGAGGTGTATATCTTAATAAAGAAACCTGTGAAAGGTTTCTGCTAAATATGTTATAAAAGAATTAACATAGCAAAGTAGAGTGAAAATTTGAAGTGTAAGCAACAAGAGGACAATTCATTTATATACCATGAGCAATAACCCCAAAACAATCAAATATGATTTAAGAATCAAAATCTAATGGTATTGCTGTTTAATTCTTGTCAGCCTGGAAATTAGATTAAATGGTAATAAATTGGCAACAAATGCCTAATATGTAGTTACAATATAATACATTTTTTTGTTCCTAATTAACATAAAAAGCTATCAGGTGTGGGCAATTTTCCTGCATGATAAACATAACATTTCTATAAATAAAAGTGAAAATGAAGTTCATTCAGATCACACTGCTATTTCTTGGAATAACAATATCAACACTCATGTAGCAATTTTTAGTCTAGGTTTTATCTATACATGTACAATCATATCTAATTCTTACCCATGAGGGAAAATTTTAGTTCAATTTTATAGATTAGGCAATTTGAGTGGCCATGGAAATAACCACTCAATGGATTCCCTGGAAATTTAAAACATGCTAGTCACCTTACATACATAATCTTCCTTAATCCTTTCAACATTCATGAAATTCGATATTGCAAATGCATATTTAGCAGATGAGAAAATACAATAAAAAATTTGCCAAATATAATTTATCTACACAATTATAGAGTTAATAAGTAAGGCCAGTTCTAATGACTCTTAACTTCGTGTTTGTTTCCAGTAAGAATGAGGAAATAAAGCAAGAGAGAACTACATTCACTCCAGAACTATCTGCAATAAGGCAATGCTAGGAAAACGGTTCCTAGTCTAATAAAATGTTCATAAATTCTTATAAATTAAAGGACTAATGAAAGAGTTATAGGGGCATCTCAGTAAACAGATATTCTAATTTAACACAGTGTTGCTGAAAACTGTAACCAAAAATTCGGATCTTTGTTCATTTGAGATCAGTTGTCTTTGGCAAAACTGGGGCTAACATGAGACTGGTTCCCAGGAAAAAAGAATGTAATAAAGAAGGGAAAAAAATATTGCTTTTTGTCTTATTGCCACTCATTATATGACAGATTTTAAATTCTTGCTTCTAAATAATTATTTCATGTTAGATGTCTCACATTCAATGAATGAATGAATGAACAATAAATAAATAAATAATACAAAAATTACATAGAATAGGAATAACGAGATGCCATTCTCTGATGTTTCCAAATGCAAACAATTGTTTCAAGCACTTTGAATATGATCTGTGATGCATTGTATATTTTAAAGAGAAATTATCTTTCTATTCTGGACCTTGCGTATGAACATTTTAGAGAAAAATATGGTAGCACTTTAAAAATATTACTGGATTTAATTTTATTAAAGTTTACAACAGCACTGACATGAAAATCATAACTGCTCAAGGACTTAGAG
>NW_007740331.1:3766-4256 GCF_000696425.1 Galeopterus variegatus | reverse complement strand
AAGAACATTTGACATATCAAATTTATAACAGCTTTGGTGGAATATAAAATAACTTTTCTTCATGTTTGAAGATATTGGAGATATATTGAAATCTATTTCAGAGTGGGGAAGTTATAGAATGGTTAATGGACAAGAAAAAGGGAAGAAGGATTTGATTGGAGAGGTAAATGTAATGAGAAAGTGAAAGAAAAATATATATATATATGTACATGTGCATGTATATAGTTTGGATGGTGTTATAAATATGAATACCCATATTGCTATTAATTAAATCGATCATTGAAAAACAGATAAGTTGGACCAAAAATTTTAATTTGAAGTATACATTTTGCTGCCAACAATAAAATTGTTTTCTCTACTTTTTATTATGAAAATCACTTTTCCTATACCATACTATGCAAAAAATAGAGGACAACATCCAAAATTCTGATTTCTGTTTGTTGGACAAAGTACAGGTGTCATTTAAACATGAATGCCAGTTAAGTTTCTG
>NW_007740331.1:2251-3175 GCF_000696425.1 Galeopterus variegatus | reverse complement strand
GGGAAAATTTTCCTTTTGAAGTAAACCTTAAAAACATCAAAAGTGTTCATTTATAGCATAAATTGCTAGGCTGAAGAGATGAAATGTCTTCTAAAGTCTGTGTGTGTGAAGTGTGCGTATATGTGTGTAAATAAAGGGGTTGAAGGTAATGATGAGGGAAACACTGATGCTCCAAAGCAGCTAAGGCAAAAGGCTAATTGTGACAGCGGCTTTCCCTTCCAAATCAAAAATGCCACAGCTTGTAAATGAGGTGAGGCTCACAGGGTAAGACCTGGCAAGAGATGGCAGACGGAAAATCTATGTTACTACATGCTCTAAGTAAAATATATATAGGACAGGTATATTTGTTTTGGAGCACCCTGGAAGCACAAGTATAACAAATAAATTAATATGAATATATTAACTTTCAAGGACTTATTAGAATTGGAAGCAATAGGAGACAAACAGCAATTACTTCAGCTTTTTTCTAGATTATTTTTTATCTCATTTTCTTGTTGAACTGTGGCTTTCCCACTAGCCAGAAGATAGAAATTGTTAATAACCCAGTATAAATATTACCATAGCTTTATTTATATTTATGTAATCATAATCAAGATATATTAACACATACATTGATTTTTGCCATTAAACAATACAGATCACACTTTGTACTAATGTCTGCATCTTGATTTTTCTCATTTAAAAGAGGAAATATCTGGCTCATTCTTTTAGGGCTGCAAAATATGTAATGATTTGGTTAAACCCAAAGTTACTCAAAAATTTTCCTATTGATGGTCTCTCAGGTAGTTTTATTTATTCATTTATTTTTAACCAACTAGTAATAAAACAATGAATCTTCTTTTACATGAAGTGCAAATGGCAGCTTTATTTTTTATAACTTTAAAGAGATACAATTGACATACAATAAACTGCTCTTATATAAAG
>NW_007740331.1:0-549 GCF_000696425.1 Galeopterus variegatus | reverse complement strand
AAGAAACAATTAACAGAGTTAAAAGACAATCAACAGAGTGGGAGAAAATATTTGCAAAATAAACAGAATAAATTTTTTAAAGATCTGTTTTCTTTCTCCCAGTTTAGTTATTTTGGGGTGATACATGTTGTTGAGAATATCAGTAGTTTATTCTTTTTATTGTTAACTAGTATTTTATTATATGAATATGCCACAATTTGTTCATTTACTTATTCACCTGTTGATGAACATTTGGTTGTTTACAGTTTGAAGCTATTACAAAAGAAGCTGCTATAAATATTGATTTTCCAAAATTGTGTGAACATATGTTGTTGTGTGGGGGGACATCAAATGTCTAGGAATGGAATGACTAGATGAATAGTAGTTGTATATTTAAAATTTTAATATTCTGCTAAACTGTTTTTCAAGTGCATTTTACATTAACACTAGCAGTATATGAGAATTCAAATCCCTTTGCATGCTAACAAACACTTGGTATAGTGTCAGTGTTTTTAAGTTTAGCTTTTCTAGTAGGAGTGTGGTTTTAATTCCCAAATAGTTATTTGTTTT
>NW_007740330.1:25473-30698 GCF_000696425.1 Galeopterus variegatus | reverse complement strand
GGCGGGAGCGCCGCCGTGCTTCCCAAGCAGCACACTATCCAGTGCGCCACCGGGCCGGCCCAAAAGGGCCTATCTTGACTGTCAAAGTTCGTCTCTAATAATAGAAGGTGAAGGGGAAGAACAGTCCTGTTGGAGTCATTTAGTTGTGTTTCCAGTGTGAGAATTTCTCAAACCAGTGGAAAATTAAGGAAGTAATTCCTTTTTAATTATTTTGCAGCCATCATTTGGTTATTTTATTAGATCACCAGAGAAGAGAGAACCTATTGCTTTAATAAGAAAATCTGATGTGTCAAGGAGTAATTTGGAAAAAGGAATGCCTCATTTTATCCATGATCAGTTTTCAGGTAATGGATTAAATGAAAGGGTTTTTAGGAGCCTTTTTTTTAAAAAACCCTGTAATTTAGTGGTTGTGTGATCCTGTTGTTCATCAATGAAAATGTATATACCACTTTGTATTTTTTCAGTATTGGTTATAGATTTGATTTTTATATAACCTCACATTTCCATTTCAATCTAAGGTGGAAACAAGTCAGCCAAAATCCACCTAAATCTTTTTGTTAAAACCAGAGTAAATGATGGTCCGGCCCGGTGGCGCACTGCTATAGTGCGCCGCTTGGGAGCATGGTGGTGCTCCCGCCGAGGGTTCGGATCCCACGTACAGACCGGTTCCCGCTCACTGGCTGAGCGAGGTGCGGGAGCAACACCGAGGGTTGTCCGTTGCCGGACACGGAAAAAGACAAAAAGGAAAAAAAAAAAAAAAAAAAAACCAGAGTAAATGAAATAATTTCAAATGGGCTAGTTAATTTTGGCCTACTAAATGGCCAAATTAATGAATCCTAGATATTGTATTTATTATTTAGGTAGACTTTTAGTTAAAGGGATATTCTAAGATTTAAATTGACAGTCTAAATATGATAAATATTTATGATAAATATTTAAAATGAAACTTTCTTGGTCAACTTATAGTTATTGAGCAGCTACTTTTTGCTAGTACAATGTCTTGTGCTACATATCATATAAAGTTGACCAAGATATGCTCCGTTCCTTAAAGAGCCTGCATTCCAATAGGGGAGTAGGGATAAAGGGCATGTGTATATATAGTTTATTTTTTATTACTGTAAAGAAGTACTCACTTTTAAATTAATTTATTGTGTATTAGTGAAATATTTAAAGCTTAAAAATATTAAATGAGTTTGAGTATTTGCAAGGGAGATATCCATAATCTTCCTTCAAGGTTTAGACTTTGCAGAATTAAGCCAAATTTATAATACTGTTGTCCTTTGTCCAAATGACTATACATTTAAACAGTTTTAGTGAGAATGATATTTGGGGTATAAGACTTCTTGGCAGTTAATCATTTTCACTGGTCCTTATCCCACAGATTGTTTCTGTGAGATAGTATATACTTGTAAATTGAATGTTGTTTGTTTCCTGCAGGAGATTTAAATGAACAATCCCAGGCACAACTAAACGAAGGATCAATTACACTTCAGGTTGAAGAACTGGAGAGTAATTCACAAGTGGATGAAAATGATGTGACGTTAACTGCCGATAAAGGGAAAACAGAGGTAGCTTATGCCTTTCATGAAGGAAATCTAAGATTATTTTGTTATTATATAAGATCAAGACAAGATCACCTGTGAAAAATATGTGCAGTTTAAAGTGTTTTTCTGACTTCAATTTTATTACAAGTACTTTTAGATTAAAAAAAAAATTCCGGGCCGACCCCTTGGCTCACTCGGGAGAGTGCGGCGCTGGGAGTGCTGAGGCCGCGGGTTTGGATCTTATATAGGGATGGCCGGTGCGCTCACTGGCTGAGCGCATTGCGGGTGACACCAAGCCAAGGGTTATGATCCCCTTACTGGTCACACACACGCGCACACACACAAAAAATAAATTAATTAAAAAATATTCCATCAATGTATAACATGCACAAGAGTTTATAAAACAAGTTTACAGTCAATGAATGAATTATTACAACGTGAGCACCAGTATACACCCCAAGTCAAGAAACAGAACATTGCCAACAGCACAGAAACTATTTTTTCTTTTTGGTTGCCTCCCAACTACTCCTTCCATTAGTGCTCTGACCTCTAACACTGTATTAATTTTGTGTTAACTTTTAACTTCACCTTTTATTATGCAATAGAAGTATACTTTCATTACCGTATACTATTCTGTGATACCAATTTTCTGCACCCTGTATGTTCGTTCCACTTTTGATGGTCATTCGGGATATTTCCACTGTTGGACAATTACAAAATAATCACTTCACTATTTTTGGCATAGCTTTCCAGAGTGGTTGTACCAATGTAGGTTCCTTCCCATAGTGTGTGATAATTCCACTTGATATTGTTAATTATTGCGGTAGATGTGTAGTAATACCTCCTGTTTTAATTGTGTTTCCCTGATTACTAATGAAGTTGAATAGTTTTCATGTTTATTGGTCATTTGCTTCTTTTTGTGAAGTGCTTGTTAAAGTCTCTTGTTCATTTTTTCTAATGGGTTGTTAGCCCTATTGATTTGTAGGCATTCTCTACATATTCTGGTTTAGAGCCTTTTGCAGAGTTGCAAAAGGTTGTGAGCATTTCATATATCTTCTCCCAATTTGTGACTTGCCTTTTCCCTCTTTAAATGCTATCATTATTCATCAATTAGGCCATGCTTTCTCCATTTCTGTAGAGTTCCAACTTTGTCACAAATCAAATTCTATGAATTTGTGGTTCTTTCTCTAGATTCTCTGTTGCGTTTCTTTGCTCTGTTTGTCTGTATTTTGTCAATGTGACACGTCGTTTTTGTGTGTGTGTGAATGACTGGTATAGGAATCCAAACCCTTGACCTTGGTGTTAACAAGGCTGCACTCTAACCAACAGAGCTAATTAGCCAGCCTGACATAAGTCTTGATATTTAGTAAAGTCCTCCTGTTGTATTTTTTATTAGAAGTGTCTTGGCTAATCTTGGCCTTTACATTTTCATACATATTTTAAAATCAGCTTGTCAGCTTCCACATACCAACCAACTAACAAATCAACAGTCTTGTTCTAATTTTATTAGGATTACTTTTAGTCTGTAGAACAGTAAAATTGACATCTTTCTAATATTGAATCTGTGCTAATCCATGAAAATAATGTATCCCTCCAATTATTTAAGTTTTAATTTGTCTGTATTTTGTGATTTTTTTTTTTTTGGTGCAGGTTTTTAACATCTCTTGTTAGATTTCTTCTAAATTGTTGAAACATTTTAATATTCTTAACTTCATTTTCTGTTTGTTGTGGCTAAACAAAAATATGGTTTGGTTTGGTTTTGTCTTATATACTCACTTCCTATCCAGCAGATTCACTTATTAACTCTAATAATTATCTGTAGACTCTTTGCATTTCCTGCATATGCAGTTGTATCATCTAAGAATAACAGTAGTTTTATTTTTTCACTTCTACTTTTTATATCTTTATTTTCTTGTCTTGCCTTACTTGACTGGACCTCGGAACAGTGTTGAATTGAAGTGATGATGTGGCCTACTAAATGGCCAAATTAATGAATCCTAGATATTGTATTTATTATTTAGGTAGACTTTTAGTTAAAGGGATATTCTGAGATTTAAATTGACAGTCTAAATATGATAAATATTTATGATAAATATTTAAAATGAAACTTTCTTGGTCAACTTATAGTTATTGAGCAGCTACTTTTTGCTAGTACAATGTCTTGTGCTACATATCATATAAAGTTGACCAAGATATGCTCCGTTCCTTAAAGAGCCTGCATTCCAATAGGGGAGTAGGGATAAAGGGCATGTGTATATATAGTTTATTTTTTATTACTGTAAAGAAGTACTCACTTTTAAATTAATTTATTGTGTATTAGTGAAATATTTAAAGCTTAAAAATATTAAATGAGTTTGAGTATTTGCAAGGGAGATATCCATAATCTTCCTTCAAGGTTTAGACTTTGCAGAATTAAGCCAAATTTATAATACTGTTGTCCTTTGTCCAAATGACTATACATTTAAACAGTTTTAGTGAGAATGATATTTGGGGTATAAGACTTCTTGGCAGTTAATTATTTTCACTGGTCCTTATCCCATAGATTGTTTCTGTGAGATAGTATATACTTGTAAATTGAATGTTGTTTGTTTTCTGCAGGAGATTTAAATGAACAATCCCAGGCACAACTAAACGAAGGATCAATTACACTTCAGGTTGAAGAACTGGAGAGTAATTCACAAGTGGATGAAAATGATGTGACGTTAACTGCCGATAAAGGGAAAACAGAGGTAGCTTATGCCTTTCATGAAGGAAATCTAAGATTATTTTGTTATTATATAAGATCAAGACAAGATCACCTGTGAAAAATATGTGCAGTTTAAAGTGTTTTTCTGACTTCAATTTTATTACAAGTACTTTTAGATTAAAAAAAAAATTCCGGGCCGACCCCTTGGCTCACTCGGGAGAGTGCGGCGCTGGGAGTGCTGAGGCCGCGGGTTTGGATCTTATATAGGGATGGCCGGTGCGCTCACTGGCTGAGCGCGTTGCGGGTGACACCAAGCCAAGGGTTATGATCCCCTTACTGGTCACACACACGCGCACACACACAAAAAATAAATTAATTAAAAAATATTCCATCAATGTATAACATGCACAAGAGTTTATAAAACAAGTTTACAGTCAATGAATGAATTATTACAACGTGAGCACCAGTATACACCCCAAGTCAAGAAACAGAACATTGCCAACAGCACAGAAACTATTTTTTCTTTTTGGTTGCCTCCCAACTGCTCCCTCCATTAGTGCTCTGAACTCTCACACTGTATTAATTTTGTGTTAACTTTTAACTTCACCTTTTATTATGCAATAGAAGTATACTTTCATTACCGTATACTATTCTGTGATACCAATTTTCTGCACCCTATATGTTCGTTCCACTTTTGATGGTCATTCGGGATATTTCCACTGTTGGGCAATTACAAAATAACCACTTCACTATTTTTGGCATAGCTTTCCAGAGTGGTTGTACCAATGTAGGTTCCTTCCCATAGTGTGTGATAATTCCACTTGATATTGTTAATTATTCCGGTAGATGTGTAGTAATACCTCCTGTTTTAATTGTGTTTCCCTGATTACTAATGAAGTTGAATAGTTTTCATGTTTATTGGTCATTTGCTTCTTTTTGTGAAGTGCTTGTTAAAGTCTCTTGTTCATTTTTTCTAATGGGTTGTTAGCCCTGTT
>NW_007740330.1:22602-24473 GCF_000696425.1 Galeopterus variegatus | reverse complement strand
AACAAAAACTGGGGGAGTTCACTACCACACGACCACCCTTAAAAGAAATTCTCAAGGGAGCCCTGGGTTTGGTATCTGAAAAATAACTACCACTTCCATAAAAACTCAAGAAAAATCAAAACCCACTAGTAAAATAAAAATGGAAACAATGAAGAGAAAAAAAAGTTTATCTACAACCCAAGGAACCAATAAATACAGAAGAAAAACAGTCAGAAAGAAAAGGAACAAAAGACACTTAAGACATCCAAACAAAAATAAATAAAATGCTAGGAGTAAAATCAATACCTTTCAATTATAACTCTTAATGTAAAAGGATTAAATTCCCCAATCAAAAGACACAGACTGGCTGACTGGATTAAAAAGGAGGACCCAACTATATGCTGACTTCAAGAGACCCACCTCACCTATAAAGACTCACATAGACTAAAAGTGAAAGGATGGAAAAAGATTTACCATGCAAATAGAAATGAAAAACGAGCTGGAGTTGCTATTCTTATACCCGATAAAATAGACTTTAAACTAAAAAGCATAAAAAGAGATAATGAGGACCACTACATAATGATAAAAGGATTCATCCATCAAGAAGACATAACAATCATAAATATATATGCACCCAATGTCATAGCAGCCAGATTTATAAAGCAAACTCTATTAGACCTAAAAAAGGACATAGACACTAATACCATAATAGCAGGGGACCTGAACACCCCACGATCAATATTGGACAGATCATTTAGGCAAAGAATCAGCAGAGAAACACAAGATCTAAACAATACTCTAGACCAATTGGACTTGGCGGTTATCTACAGAACATTCTATCCAACAACCTCAGATTATTCATTCTTCTCATCAGCACATGGATCATTCTCCAAGATGGATCACATGTTAGGTCACAAATCAAGTTCAACAAATTCAAAAAAATTGGAATTATCCCATGTATTTTTTCAGACCACAATGGATTAANCCAAGGGTTGCGATCCCCTTACCGGTCACAAAAAGTACAAAAAAAAAAAAAACAGAAAAGAAAACATATTCAACAAAATAGTGGCAGAAAACTTCCCAGGTATAGGAAAAGGCACAGAGATTCAGATTCAGGAAGCTCAAAGATCCCCAACTGTATTCAACCAAAAGAAGTCTCCTCCAAGACATGTTATAGTCAAATTGGCAAACGTCAAAGACAAAGAGAGAAACTTAAAAGCTGCAAAGAGAAGTGTCAGTCACCTATAAGGGAGCCCCAATCAGATTAACATCAGACTTTTCATCACAAACCCTAAAAGCCAGAAAGGAATGGGATGGTATATTCAAAACACTAAAAGACAAAGATTGCCAGCCAAGAATACCCTACCCTTCAAAGCCATCCTTCTGAAATGAAGGGCAAATGATATATTTCTCAGACGAACAAAAACTGGGGGAGTTCACTACCACACGACCACCCTTAAAAGAAATTCTCAAGGGAGCCCTGGGTTTGGTATCTGAAAAATAACTACCACTTCCATAAAAACTCAAGAAAAATCAAAACCCACTAGTAAAATAAAAATGGAAACAATGAAGAGAAAAAAAAGTTTATCTACAACACAAGGAACCAATAAATACAGAAGAAAAACAGTCAGAAAGAAAAGGAACAAAAGACACTTAAGACATCCAAACAAAAATAAATAAAATGCTAGGAGTAAAATCAATACCTTTCAATTATAACTCTTAATGTAAAAGGATTAAATTCCCCAATCAAAAGACACAGACTGGCTGACTGGATTAAAAAGGAGGACCCAACTATATGCTGACTTCAAGAGACCCACCTCACCTATAAAGACTCACATAGACTAAAAGTGAAAGGATGGAAAAAGATTTACCATGCAAATAGAAATGAAAAA
>NW_007740330.1:15267-21828 GCF_000696425.1 Galeopterus variegatus | reverse complement strand
AAATAGGCACTAATACCATAATGGCAGGGGACCTGAACACCCCACTGTCAATACTGGACAAATCATCTAAGCAAGGAATCAGCAAAGAAACACAAGATCTAAACAACAATCTAGACCAACTGGACATGACAGATATCTACAGAACATTCCATTCAAGAACCTCAGAATATTCATTCTTCTCATCAGCACATTGATCACTCTCTGGGATAGATCACATGTTAGGTCCCAAATCAAGTCTCAACAAATTCAAAAAAATTGGAATTATCCCATGTATTTTTTCAGACCACAATGGATTAAAATTAGAAATCAATAACAAACAAAATTCTGGAAACTATACAAACACATGGAAATTAAACAGCATTCTACTTAATGACTTATGGGTCCAAAAGAAATCAAACAGGAAATCAAAAAATTTCCTGAAACTAATGAAAACAATGATACATCATAGCAAATCCTGTGGGATACTGCAAAAGCAGTACTAAGGGGGAAATTTATCACATTAAATGCTTACTTCAGAAGAATGGAAAGATGGCAAGTGAACAACCTAATACTTCACTAGAAAAACAAGAACAATCCAAACCCAAAGTTAGCAGATGGAAAGAAATCATTAAGATCAGAGCAGAACTTAAGGTAGTTGAAACCCAAAAAATGACACAAAAAATTAATCAATCAAAAAGTTGGTTTTTTGAAAAGATAAATAAAATTGACAAACCATTAGCACAGCTAACTAAAAAAAGAAGAGAAATGACCCAAATAACAAAAGTTAGAAATGAAAAAGGTGATAGTACAACTGATACCTCTGAAATACAAGGAATCATTCGAGACTACTATAAACAACTAAATACCAAGAAATTTGAAAATCTGAAAGAAATGGATAAATTTCTGGACACACATAAGCTACCAAAACTGAGTCAAGGAGATGTAGAAAATCTGAACAGATCAATAACAATAAAGGAGATTGAAGCTGTTATCAGAAGGCTCCCAACAAAGAAAAGCCAAGGAGCAGATGGATTCACAGCAGAATTTTACCAAATATTCAATGAGGAATTGACACAAATTCTTTACAAACTATTCCAAAAGTTTGAAACAGAGGCAAATCTCCCAAACTCATTTTATGAAGCAAACATCATCCTGATACTACAACCAGGTAAAGATACAACTAAAAAAGAAAACTACAGGCCGATATCCTTGATGAATATAGATACAAAAATCCTCAATAAAATACTAGCTAACAGAATACAGTAATACATCCATAAAATTATTCACCACAGTCAAGTGTGATTCATACCAAGGATGCAGGGTTGGTTCAACATATGCAAATCAATAAATGTGATACACCATATTAATAAAATCAAAAGCAAGGGCCATATGGTCATCTCTATATATGCTGAAAAAGCATTTGATAAATTCAACATTCATTCATGACAAAGACCCTCTATAAGTTAGGTACAGGTGGAAATTATCTCAATATAGTTAAAGCAGTATATAATAAACCCACTGCCAATAATATCCTGAATGGGGAAAAGATGAAAGCTTTTCTTTAAGAACAGGAACTAGACAAGGATGCCCACTCTCACCACTCCTATTTAACATAGTGTTGGAAGTATTAGCCACAGCAATCAGAGAAGAGAAGGAAATAAAGGGCATCCAGATTGGAAAAGATGAAGTCAAGCTATCCCTGTTTGCAGATGACATGATCCTGTACATCGAACAGCCTAAAGCCTCTCCAAAAAACTCTTGGAGTTGATAAATGATTTCAGTGCAGTAGCAGGATACAAAATCAACAGACAAAAATCAGTAGCATTTCTATTCTCCAATAGTGAGCATGCAGAAAGGGAAATCAAGAAAGCTTGCCAGGCCCACTGATCGGTGGAATAGAATAGAAATCAACCCACACACCTACAGCCATCTGATCTTTGACAAAGGCACCAAGCCTATACACTGGGGAAGAGACTGCCTCTTCAGGAAATCGGGCTGGAATACCTGGATATCAATATGCAGGAGAGGGCCGGTCCCATGGCTTATTCTGGGACATATGGCGCTGGGAGCGCCGAAGCTGCAGATTCAGGTCCTGTATAGGGATGGCCAGTGTGCTCACTGGCTGAGCATAGTGTGGATCACACCATGCCAAGGGTTGTGATCCCCTTGCTGCCAAAAAAAAAAGAAAAAAAAATATGCAGGAGAATGAAACTAGAGCCATACCTTTCACCATATACTAAAGTCAATTCAAAATGGATTAAAGAATTAAGTATACACCGTGAAACAATAAAATCTCTTCAAGAAAACATAGGAGAAATACTTCAGGAAGTAGGAATGGACACATACTTCATGAATACAACCCCTAAAGCACGGGCAACCCGAGGAAAAATAAACATGGGATTATATCAAACTAAAAAGCTTCTGCACAGCAAAAGAAACAATTAACAGAGTTAAAAGACAGCCAGCAGAATGGGAGAAAATTTTTGCACAATATACATCTGACAAAGGGTTAATATCCAGAATATACAAGGAACTGAAACAACTTTACAAGAAAAAAACAAGTAACGCAATTAAAAAGTGGGAAAAGAGCTAAGTAGGCATTTCTCAAAGCAAGATATATGAATGGCCAACAGATGTGAGAAAATGCTCAACATCACTCAGCATTCGGGAAATGCAAATCAAAACCACACTGAGATACCATTTCACCCAGTTAAGATGGCTAATATCCAAAAGACGCTGAACGATAAATACTGGTGAGGTTGCAGAGCAAAAGGAACTCTCATACATTGTTGGTGGGAGTGCAAAATGGTGCCGCCTCTATGGAAGATGGTATGGAGGTTCCTCAAGCAATTGCAGATAGATCTACCATATGACCCAGCTATCCCACTGCTGGGAATATACCCAGAGGACAGGAAATCAACAAGTCAAAGGTATACCTGTTCCCCAGTGTTTATTGCAGCACTCTTTACAATAGCCAAGAGTTGGAACCAGCCCAAATGTCCATCATCAGATGAGTAGATACAGAAAATGTGGTATATTTACACAATGGAATACTACTCAGCTATAAAAAAAGGATGAAATACTGCCATTTGCAGCAACATGGATGGACTTAGAATTATATTAAGTGAAACAAGTCAGGCACAGACAGAGAAATATCACATGTTCTCACTTACTTGTGGGAGCTAAAAATAAATAAATAAATACATAAAAAATACGGGGGGCGGGGGGCAGGGAGGGAAGAAGACACAGCAATTACAATTCCTTCAAGTTGATACGAGAAGTGAACCGAAAGGACGTTGTTGGGAGGGAGGCGGGAGGGAGGTTTTGGTAATGGGCCACAATAATCAAACACAGTGTATATTGACAAAATAAAAGAAAATTTGGAAGAAAAAAACCCGCAATGAGATATATATGTATCATATGCTAAGAAACATTACCTTTTTCCCTTTAAAAAAATAAAATTAATAAATGTTGGCTGTTAGTCTTATTGTTATTTCATTAAAAATAGTATATCTTATCTCTGCCTGCTTTTAATTTTTTTTCTTTGGTTTTATCCATTTTACTCAGATATATAAAGTGCTTAGGTATCTTTTGTTTTATCTTGCTGTTTACAGGAAAAATTGTTGAAATAATTTGAGACCGAGAGAGATGATATATTCCAGACTGGATTTGTGTTTGTTTCTGACCAGGAGGGAGGAACACGAGCAATCTCAGATCACTTTAATTTAGTTATCTGGACTGGCAGATGGGAACTGAGCTTCAGTCATTGTGAGGGCCAGTCTAATGTTGTTTTGTTGGTTTACCTTTACTCCTTTGTGGTCTCATCGCAAAGCATGGATGTTTTACTGTGGTGGTGTACACACATGCCACTCTACCCTCCTCGCCCCCCAACCTCAGTCATTGGCAGACTTTAAACTCAAGTTTTACACCCTTATTGCCACAAAAAACAGCTTTTCTTAGCCTCTTCTTGAAGCAGCAGATCCCCCCAGGGAAAAGCATCCCAATATTAGGTTTACCCCTCTGGGATACTTTCGTCTCTTAGATATTGGCCCCATAAGTTTGCACTGCATTTTTAGCTCTTCAGTACTCTGAAAGAGATGTTTTGAATATGCTGTTCACTTCTAATTACTCTCAGAAAGAGCTTGGTTTGGATTACCTAGTCTGTTATTACTGGAGGTTGCTATTACTGGAGACAGAAGTTTTAACATGCATTTTTTGTTAAATAGTTCTTTCTTTGCTGTTGGGCCCATTTCAGTCTTTTACTCATGGTTCTTATTTATGTCTTGCTTATAAATATTTCTAATAATTGAATGAAGTTGCCAAGATTTATACTTGTAGTCAATCACAATGACTCAGTGGCATTTCAGTCTCAATATCTTCATATTTTGGTTTTAAGTTATTCTCCCAGTTTTAGCATCTCTTTAGTTTCTAAAGGTTTTTTTTTTAAACGAATGACAATCAGATTTTGTGAATAACATGATACTATGTAATTAAAGTTGGTAACAACTGTCTTTTTCATGGGGATGTTTAACTGGTGTATCATTAATTTCTCGTTGCTGTTAAACCTTACATAGTACTTATAAATAAAGATTAATATGTACATGTCCATAGAACTGGGGTAAATTTATCTGATGTAAATTTTCTCATTTCTAGGACACTTTCTTCATGAAAAACAAACTCCAAGGATACAAAGACAAGCTGCCTGGTAGTGGTGATTCTGTGCTGAGTATAAGCACCATTGCTTCAGCCATTGCGGATGCCTCAGTTAGTGCTGATCCTTCTCAGCTTGCTGCCATGATCAAGGCACTTTCAAATAAAACCAGAGATAAGGCTTTTCCGGAAGATGATAAACAGAAGGACTGTTCTAATGTGTCTCATTTCTTACCTAATGATTTAGAAAAAAGTAATGGATCCAGTGCGTTTGATATGGAGAAATACCTTAAAAAAACAGAAGTTAGTAGATGTGAAGGTGGATTGGAAAACTTTTCAAGATGTAGTATGTCTGATATTTTGGATTCATCTTTGCCAAAAGAACAAATTAAAGACATCCATACAATGGACTTAGGTGCTACTGATGTAAGTGTAAGGGAACCAAAAGAAAACATAGCAGCTATTTTTTGTGGTGAAAATGGAGAGAGTGAGAACCAGGAATCGTTTAGAACTGTAAACTCTTCAAGTTCAGTGCTTACAAATATGAGAGACAATGAGAGTGCAGCAGTTGATTTGAAAACAAATTCCATTGACAACAAATTACCAGATATTGGTAACAGTGAAAAAGCTACCTCACTTTCCACTGCCACAGCTAATACGTATTCATCAGTAAGGAACCCCAGAACAACATCCCTTTGGCTGTCAGAAGAGTGTGAAGAAATACAAGATGATAGAGAGAATCAGAACAGAAATGAGTATGTTAGTGAAACAAGCGACACTGAAAAGCATGTGACTTTTGAAAAACATTGTGTAGTCTCACCTAAAAATACTGGTAAGTGTCTGAGTAATTGATCACATTCACAAAATTATGCAGAACTTTTTTCTGTTCTCATTAGAAAATACACCTTTCTGATAGATATGAAAAATGCCTCTGCTGAGCATGGTGGACATGGCAAAGAGGAGGACCATGAAAGATTTAGACCTTCCACTTCACCACTTAGTCACTCTTCTCCCAGTGACATTTCTGGAACAAGTTTATCAGGGTAGGTACTTACCTTTTTTTTAAACAACAAAGATGTGCTCAGTATAGGAAAATTGGAAAAAGTGTAAAGAAGGAAAATTACTCATCTTTAGGTTCATCTCTCAAAGGTAACCATTGTAAATATTTTGTGAATTTCTTTCCAGCATTTTTTTTGCACTGTGCTTTTTTCACTTATTGTAATATAATCATTCTATCTATTTGAAAGAAAATTAGTGATGTTAGAGACTCCATAATAGGTCTGTCGTGGTTTATTTAATACTTCTGGTGAATACATACTTGCTTATCTTATTATGTTTGGCTATATTGATGATATTGAGATGAATAACCATGCAGATTTAAATTTTAATGCTTTCTTTTATGGCTTTATAAGAGATTTTGTTTATATGTTTCCCTTTTGAAAGGTTCTAATAATTGGCAAATTTTGCCTAAGAAATGAAATTATCAAAACTGTTAAATATAGTTTTATTTCATTTCAAAATATTGGATTGCAAAGTTATCTGTTAACTCTTTACCAAGCTGCCATTGACATTTTGCATCTTCACCTGAAATGTGATACAGGTCAGCTGGAGCTATACATCAGTGGAGAGCTTAGTTCTTTTGTGTTTAAATGACCCCTTGTGGATGCCTCATTTTGAAATACTTTTTCATGTATACAGCCACTTCTTCTTTAACAGTTAAATTCATATTTTGAAAGACATTAGAAGTCACCCAGCCAAAGTAAATTTGAAGGTCATCTGGCTGTGACATGTTGTGGTGTGTTTAAAATCTTTGGCTTTTCTTTTCTTTTTTTTTTTTTTCTTTTTATCTTTTTTACTGACTGGTAACGGGATCGCAACCCTCGGTGTTGTGCCCGTACCGGGGACCGGCAATGGGATCGCAACCCTCGGTGT
>NW_007740330.1:10917-15069 GCF_000696425.1 Galeopterus variegatus | reverse complement strand
CTGTGTGATACCCTGCACCACCTTGGAACTCTGTAGAGAGTTCCCACCAAGAAGGCAGCCCTCACCAGGTGCACCCCCTGGACCTTGGACTTCCCAGCCTCCAAAACTGTAGGAAATAAGTTTCATTTTTCCATAAATCACCCAGTTTCAAGTATTCTGTTGTAAGCAATGGAAGATGGATTAATACACCCTGTCATACAGTATATACCCTTTCAGTACATGGTGTCAGGAATTCTTTTATTTAAGGAAACTTTTTGAATTATTTATGAAAATAATGGTTCTGCTCCATCCCTCCCCCCCACCAGGAACTCTAGTGATGCATATGTGGGATCTATTTTGCTTGACTTCTGCATTTATTTTTCTAATTCTTTAAAAAAAAATTTTTTTTTTAATATTTTGTAATAATTATAGATTTACAGGAAGGTGCATAGGTAGTGTAGAGAGGTCCTGTGTACCCTTCACCCAGTTTCCCCCACTGGTTATATCTAATTATAGTGCAGTATCACAGCCAGGAACTTGACATGGGTACCATGTGTGGGTAGAGTTCAATGTCATTTTGTCACCAGTGTGGATTCATGTATCCACCCTGTTGTCAAATATACTGAATTGTTCTGTCACTGCACTGGTGTGCCTCTTTCTTCATTTCTCTTTCATTTTGTTTACATTTCCCATATCTTATATCTAGGTTCCTGACAGTGTTTTCTGCAATGTCTCTTTCCCCTTGTATACTTTACAATTTCAACTTATTTTCTTTGGTTTTGACATTTTAAAAAACGTATATGAAGGCATTCAATAAAAACTATAAATTTTCTTTTTTTTTTTTTGTCTTTTTTTCGTGTCCGGCAACGGATCGCAACCCTCAGTGTCGCGCCCGTACCGGACCGGGACCGGCAACGGGATCGCAACCCTCGGTGCTGTGCCCGCACCTCGCTCAGCCAGTGAGTGGGAACCGGTCTGTATGTGGGATCCGAACCCTCGGCGGGAGTGCTGCAGCGCTCCCAAGCGGCGCACTATAGCAGTGCGCCACCGGGCTGGCCCCAAAACTATAAATTTTCTATAATGACATACATTTTGTGATCTTTCTCTTCTAAACTGCCCTTTACTGCATGATCAGAGCCAAAATACAGGGCTGAGTGGTCTCACTCTCAGACCCACCTGTTTTATTTTGTTTTTTTTTTTATACTCTTAATAAAATTTATTTATGAAGTGTGGGTAACATGCCATAGGGAAATACTGAATTTTCTCAGAAACTTGGCATATGGCCAGATATTATGAATGAGGAAATCATGTTCACCTTTCTAAAGTGACCATGGCATTGGTGAGCTCACTCCACATGGTAAACTAGCCATGCACACGCACCCTCACCTCTCTGCCTGGAGCAAAACCATGGGACTTAGTGAGAAATGGTCAATTTATCAGAGGGTAAGTATGTTGTGTGCCAAAATTGCTGGAGAATACAATATGAGAGTGACCTTGTGTTGCTGAGTTGCTTAGCATATGTTTTTTTTGCTTCCAGACTTAGTAAAGCAAATACCAGTTGGGGTCTGTTGATCAGTGTCTGGTGTATAGTTTAATCCATGAATACTTCAGAGTTAAGGTTTACCCTACTAGCAAGCTTGTAGTCAAGTTGTAGGCCTCTCCTCACTCAATTTTACAATTTCCCAGTGTGCATTTTTGTATTATATTTTTATTGTAGTATAATTAACATATCTTAGGGGTTTCCTCTGATGAGTTTTTGACACTTACTTATGTACACCTGTGTAGACACCACCCCCCGAAATATGTAGCACATTTCCATCGCTCCATTAACTACTCTTGCTTCTTTCTAGTCCGTTCTCCGTTCCCCACCCTGGCATCCACTTTCTGATTTGTGTCACCATAGTTCACTTTTGTTTTTTCCTGGCTTTTATATAAATGGAATCATGCAGTAGGTTCCTTTTTGTGCTTGGCTTCTTCCACTTAACATGTTTTTGAGATTCCTCCCTGTTGTTGCATGTATCAGTAGCTAATCATGTTTACTGCTAAGTAGCAGTCCAGACATTCTCCTTTTGCACAATATGCATTTTTGTCTAAGACTAAATTTCTGGCTCTATTTTATGGTTCTACCACTATTTTCCCTCATCAACTTCAAATGAACATGTGAGTCTCTTTCAGTTGACTTTCCTGGAATGTGGTAACTTCTGCATGCATAGTTTCTTTCTGCTGAAGAAAGTTTTATTTTCTGTTACCATGGATTATTGCTTGTGTTCTACTTCTTCTTGCCTTCTTTTGAGTACAGCAGTTGGCCATTAGCTGATACTCCCTTCTCTGGTCATCCATGACTGTTTTCTTTTTCCTCACTTTTATGTAAGTCTATAATAAGGGATAGTTGTTTAGGTGTGTATCTTCTGCATCACTAATTTTCTGTAGTATTAACCATGGTTTTCATTGCTGCCACTGTAGATTTTAATTTTGTATATATTTGTCTTTATTGAAATCCTTCTTAAATACTTTTTTTATTGAGATGAAATGGGTCTGAGATCTTTATTCCTACTTTTTTTTTCTGGTTCCTACCAGTTCATATTTCATTTCTTCCTGTTTTCTCTTCATGTCCTCTCTTCCTTCATCTGTCTCATCCTTAATAGTTTGTATTTCTGCTTTATGATTGTTGTTCATAGAGGTGATTGCTTCATTAAGTATTTTGATATTCATGGTGAAATGTTGGTCAAAATTTCTTCTGTTCAGTGGTAACATTTTTCTGGTGATTGTACTTTACCTGGTAAGTTTTGCTGCTCTTTAGCACTCCTGGTAGCTGGTCTCCTGGCTCCTAGCTAGTTTCTAGCTGGTCTGCAGAGCCAATTTAGAGATTCTAATTCCAGAGTAGCCTCTAAGTCTCTTTGTGGCCAGCACCTAGGCAGTTTTTGGATTCCTTTTAAGTCTGACCTCTTGACTGAAATTTCTCTCCTTTTATTTCCACATGTATTCCTGCAGTTCATTTGTCGTACTTTTGGTAATTTAAGCTAAGTGCATTTATTTCTGTCAGCAAAAGGAGCCAAATTAACACAACACAGTATCACAGTGACCCAGAACTTTCTTTATGCTGTATCATGGTGTGTGTGTGTGTGTGTGTGTGTGTGTGTGTCCATGTGCATACAGAAACCCATGTAATTGGTGCCTTAGTCCATTTTTCTGTTGCTATAACTGAATGCCACTGACTCAGTAATTATAAGGAAAAGAAACTTATTTCTTACAGTTTTGGAGGCTAGGAAGTCAAGGTTGAGGAGCCACCTCTGGTGTGGGCCTTCTTGCTGGTGAGGACTGCAGATCCTGAGGCAGGGCATAACATGACAAGGGTGCTTATGACAGCTAACCTGGCTTTTATAAAAGACACACTCTTTTTTTTTTTTTTTTCCTTTTTTTGTCTTTTTTCGTGTCCGGCAACGGATCGCAACCCTCGGTATTGCTCCCACACCTCGCTCAGCCAGTGAGCGGGAACCGGTCTGTATGTGGGATCCGAACCCTCGGCGGGAGCGCCACCGCGCTCCCAAGCGGCGCACTGTAGCAGTGCGCCACCGGGCCGGCCCAAGACACACTCTTTTGATAACTAGCCCAGTCCCTTGAATAACCCATTAGTACATTCACCCATGAGGATGAGCCCTCATGACCCAATCACCTCCCAAAGGTCCTACCTCTCAACACTGCTGCATTGGGAACCAAGTTTCCAACACATGAACATTTGGAGGACACATTCAAACCACAGCAATAGTCCTGAAGCAGTTTGGTTAATAATAATTTGTCTCCAATAATTTGGTTAGAAACTTACTAGTATTTTGACAGTGCAGTCTTGATTTGAGGATTTTTAAAAGTCCAAAATTCAAATTTGGATCTTCTCTGTGTGTCGATTACCTAGCTGAGTATTCTGAACTTTGTGCAAAAAGGAAAAAAGGGGGGTAAAATTCAGTCAATTTAAGGGTTGAGCTGAAGCAAGTGGCAGAGCATTCAGTATGTGTGGAAACTGTTTCCAAAGATGGCTTGATGCTGTGTCCTGTCCCCTGTGCTCTTTTGCACTGTGACTTTGGCATTTCCCCTCAAGAGGTGCAGTCTGTTTCCCCTTTCCTTGGCATCTGGGCTGGTGGGTACTGACAAAATAAAGTAACACTAGTTTGGTGAGGG
>NW_007740330.1:1550-10562 GCF_000696425.1 Galeopterus variegatus | reverse complement strand
GGGGGGGGGGGGGGGGGGGTCTCACTATTTTTTGCTTCTAATCTTTTTTTTTTTTTTGTCTTAATATATCATGATTTGGTGGCTGCTGGCCAATACAGGTATTGAACCCTGGACCTTGGTGATATCAGCACTAACTGAGCTGGCTCTCAACTGAGCCAGCCTTCAACAGCATGATTTTTAAAGACTGCATAGTGTTTTATTGTATGTTTGTTCCATAATTCCCTTAACCTAGTTCCTCCTATGTGACATTTAAGATTTTCTACGTTATTGCCAATAGCTATGTGATGACTTGTCTTTTTTGTGATATCTTTATACTTATCATTAATTTTTCTTAGGATAAATTTCTAGATGTAGAATATCTAAGTCAAGGGGCTTTTGATCTGTATCACTTAATTATCCAGCTGGAAGTTGTACCACCTTATATTCCTATCAGTGTAATATGACTGTTCCCATTTTTTGCCCTTTCTACATGATTCTTTTCTTATTCTTTGCTCTCCAAGGGCAGGAATATTTGTATGTTTTTGTTCATTGCTGTATATAAGATACTCAATAAATTTTTATTGGGTGGATAGCTAACATTGTATATCTGCATATGGCATTTATTAATGAAAATACCATGACATTTTTCTTTTACAGTAGCTTACCAGATACTTCATTCAGTAGGAATATAATTTACAATTTTTGATAAAGTGTAAACAATGAATGCTTGGTTGAGTTATTTGCAAGATTTTGGGCAAGAAGGAATTCCCTTCCCCTCCCCACTAATGTAGATAATGTTAAGTAAAGGAATGGATAATTCCAATCATGAGATATTCTTCTCTCTTTCAGGTGTGCTGTAGAGTCTTTTGGTTCAACAGCACATCATCAGAAGCCCCCCTGTGAGAGTGAGTTGTCTCAATTGACATATACGCATGCTAGTGTGAGCAGGCTGACCTATGTGTCTGAACAAGAGAGCACCTATCCTACCACAGCTACAGGTTATGACCCAGAGGACCATAAGGTGGGCAGGTACTTGGATTATATTTTTAGAAAGGCTTCCAGCTATAAAATGTTCCTGATATTTGATTCAGACTGAAGCTCAAGCCTCTATAATTCCTTCTTACTATTTTACCTTTAAAATGAATTAGTGTGGGGGGGGGGGGGGGGGGGTCTCACTATTTTTTGCTTCTAATCTTTTTTTTTTTTTTGTCTTAATATATCATGATTTGGTGGCTGCTGGCCAATACAGGTATTGAACCCTGGACCTTGGTGATATCAGCACTAACTGAGCTGGCTCTCAACTGAGCCAGCCTTCAACAGCATGATTTTTAAAGACTGCATAGTGTTTTTTGTGTGTTTGTTCCATAATTCCCTTAACCTAGTTCCTCCTATGTGACATTTAAGATTTTCTACGTTATTGCCAATAGCTATGTGATGACTTGTCTTTTTTGTGATATCTTTATACTTATCATTAATTTTTCTTAGGATAAATTTCTAGATGTAGAATATCTAAGTCAAGAGGCTTTTGATCTGTATCACTTAATTATCCAGCTGAAAGTTATACCACCTTATATTCCTATCAGTGTAATATGACTGTTCCCATTTTTTGCCCTTTCTACATCGTTATTTTCTTATTCTTTGCTCTCCAAGGGCAGGAATATTTGTATGTTTTTGTTCATTGCTGTATATAAGATACTCAATAAATTTTTATTGGGTGGATAGCTAACATTGTATATCTGCATATGGTATTTATTAATGAAAATACCATGACATTTTTCTTTTACAGTAGCTTACCAGATACTTCATTCAGTAGGAATATAATTTACAATTTTTGATAAAGTGTAAACAATGAATGCTTAGTTGAGTTATTTGCAAGATTTTGGGCAAGAAGGAATTCCCTTCCCCTCCCCACTAATGTAGATAATGTTAAGTAAAGGAATGGATAATTCCAATCATGAGATATTCTTCTCTCTTTCAGGTGTGCTGTAGAGTCTTTTGGTTCAACAGCACATCATCAGAAGCCCCCCTGTGAGAGTGAGTTGTCTCAGTTGACATATACGCATGCTAGTGTGAGCAGGCTGACCTATGTGTCTGAACAAGAGAGCAGCTATCCTACCACAGCTACAGGTTATGACCCAGAGGACCATAAGGTGGGCAGGCACTTGGATTATATTTTTAAAAAGGCTTCCAGCTATAAAATGTTCCTGATATTTGATTCAGACTGAAGTTCAAGCCTGTATAATTCCTTCTTACTATTTTACCTTTAAAATGAATTAGTGTGTGTATAAATAGTTCTTCATGCTGAAATGTAGAGGTACAAACATTTAGTATCTGCCCTCAAAAAGCTGTCAGTGTGGTAGAAGACACTGTGTAATGAAATATGTACTGCATATATGCTATGGGGATTCAGAAGATGGAGACTAAAAATATGAGTGGGGGATGGTTCAGCAAAGGTTTGTGGGAGGAGTAATGTATTGAAGCCATATTTTGCAGGATTACTTGGAGTTAAGGAGGGAGGAAGCAGAATAACAATTGGAGGAGGGTGTGGAATTGTGAGATGCATGCTGCATTTGAGGCACTCCAGGAAGTTTAGGATGGCTGCAGTGAATGAAGAGTCTTGGATGTAAAATTTGGAAGTTTGAAGGCTTTTAAGTGGGACACTGACTTGATCAGTTTCAGTGTTTTAAAAGATCACTCCAACAGCTGCATGACAGAGGGATTAAGCGGGGAGCAAGATTAGAATCTGGGAGATATGACATGAGGCTATGGTAGTAATTCAGGCAACAGACTGCGGGCTTGGGCTAAGGTCGTAGCTGGGGGATAGGAGAGGAGACACGAGAGGTTTATTCAGGAGAATCTAGTGTGCTGTTATCTCTGTGTGTGTATTTTGTGAATGTGACAGAACTCATTTTTACAGTGAGCTAAGTATGACTGTTGTAGGTGTGCTGTGTAGGCCTCCTCCACTGAGCTCTAAATATATGCACTAGAGACGCTAAATATATGATGTAAAGTTAGGTAAAACGTTATGCCTATTTCATTGAAAGTTATCTTTTTGATGTTACTTTTAGATATTGAGCCTATATATTCCTAGCATAGTGCTTAAGAGCTGAGTTATGGAGTCAGACAACCTCTCCTCTGCTACTTCCTCAGACAGAATACTAAACTTCCCAAAACCTGTTTCTTCATCTATGAGGAAGAATAATATATGAGGGCAATGCTTGTCACCTAATAAGTCACTCCTGAGTACATATCATTTGTTATATTAACAACTGGCCAATAATCTGGTCATTGTTGTTCAGTGTCTTTGTTTCTAAAACTTTGTCCAGGAGAAATTTCCAAACCAAGTACCAAAAATAACCAGTGAGGGATAAGTATGACTTGTGTATAAATTCCAGCCGGTCCATCCTGCAGAGCTATAGATATCACCCTTCAGGTTATGCATTATAAAGAAATAAGTATGTAAACATTCATTAGTTCATACTTAAGAAAATAGAACCATGCAAGTTTAGAAATTGAAAAAAGCTTACTACTCGTAAAAATTAACATGTTCAGCATACGCAGCAGTGAAGACAGATAATGGGAGGGGAGGGCCCAGTAGCTGCTTCGTGTTGATTCTTAACCAGCTGTTGACACCATTTGAAAGCTTACTTGCCCCCACTGTTACACTTCCCTCTGTGCAACTGAGACGGAAAAAAAGAATCACTCAAGGTAACATGAATAAGGCCTGGAGGGACTGCCGCACATCAGGGGAGCAGCCCCGATTCAAAATCAGCCTTTCTTTTTATTGACAAGACAAGGAAGTTTCACAAGAAAAATCAGTTGATGAAGTCATCAAAGAAAGGCATAAAAACAGGGAGTTACAGAAGTGACTTATGGCTAAGTTCAGCTTTAAACAACTGAAACCAGTAATAGCAGTAAAATTAACAATGTGACATTCCAGAATGCAATTTATAAAAAGCTAAGTTGATCCATCAAACAAACAGCTTGTCCTTAGCAAACATTTTCTTTTCCACATACTTCCTACAGCGATTTCCTTAGCATATTTAAACAGCGTTCAAGCAGTTTCCTTAGCATATGTTAAGAACAATGAGTAGGTTAAATAGTCAATAGTCCTTTGAGCTGGAATCAAACCAGCGACCTAAAATAATCCGACCTAAAATAATCAAAGTACACAATCCCATCCCTAAATAGTGATTAGAATTGATTAGATGGCTTTTGCCAAACTTATCATGGACTGTTGTCCCCTACTCAAGGGCTATAGCCCCATGCATGCGTTTACCTAAAAGTCCTATTCTAAGATCAAAGGAGAATCAAGATTTCTAACCCACTACACACTCCTTTGTTACTAATTTATTTAGAGTTTTATTATAAAGTTTACAGGAAGAAATCTCTTAAATTTGCAAAAAAATTACTTGACTGGTCTTTTATCTATGTAAAATTTTCAGATGTAATTAGTGTATACCTCCTATTTATTTTCCTCATATTATAATTCTTTTTATAAAACAATGAATGCAGATTTTCTAATGTAAGCCTGCATTTCACAACTGCAAAACTACTTTTTTTGTGTAAACCTACTTTTTCAGAGGGATAATGTAATGTAGATCTTTTTATTACATTACTTGAGACTGTCAGCATCGTTTGAATTTGTTATATTCAGTTTATCTGGATTATTTTAAAAATATTTTTGTCACACTCAGAGTGATATCACCAGTGAGTTGAGCACCACGATTATTCAAGCCAGTCCAGCTCCATCAGAGGAACAGGCTGTGGAAAAGTCAAGAGAAAACGTTCCACTTCAGAGTAGAGGAAAAGGAACATTATCATCTATTATCCAGATCAACAATGATATGAAAAAACTGATTGAAACTACTTCTCTGGATAGCAAACTCGAAGACATAAAATCTAACTTTAGAGCCAGTAAAGATTCTTCCTCCAAAAATGGAGATCTGTCAGAAACAAGTCAGGTAGGTTTGACACTAAACCCCAGTGAATTGGACCTGATCAGTTTGGCTCTCCTTAGAAAGTCAGGTCTGAGCCCTCGGGCTGGGGCAGCCATGTCACACCTCCCTGTGTCATGCCAGGAGTCTGTGAGAGAAGATCAAAGAATAACCTCTACAGATATGTCAACTGCCAGCAGTGAATTCTGTGGCCCAGTCACTAATGGGCCCACCTCTGGAACCCAGCATATGCCTGTTCCCAGTGTCATGGTTCCTGGTTGTGCTGCTGCGATGCAGAACGTGCCGGCTGCAGCTCCTATGCTCTTGACTCCACATTCTCTTAGCACAGCTTCCTTTGCCCAGCAGTATTTGGGAGCACTGTCTTCAGCTGGAAGTGTTGCTTTCCCTCAGTGCCATGCTGGCAGCGCCACAGTCTGTGGGTTCTCAGGAAGCTGTCCTTACCCTGCAGTCCCAGGAGAGCATGTGCAGAACTCGGTGGCTGTGGGACTTTGTCTAGGACCAAATATCGGCTCTGGATTGATGAGTACCTCTTCCCTTTGTAACCCATATTCTAATGCCTTAAATCAGAACCTGCTAAGCACAGCAAAACCTTTTCCTGTGCAATCTGTTGGTGCAAATTGTGGAATTGAACCGTGGGATTCAGGAATGATGTCAGGATTTGGTAAGATGTTTTTTCTCTATTATTATTGTTGCTTGCTATTATTTAAAAGTTGAATTTTCTCAAATGAGACCATAAAACCAGTTTGTTTCAAGGAGATACTTACTGGTTGGTCTTAATTTGTTGTCTTTTTTCTTTGTCCTAAAGTGGGAACACCATAACTATTTCTGTGCAAGGGTTCCTGAAATTGGCTTATGTAAGATAAGATTGTCTCTACCCAACCACTTCCCTTTCATCTGTTGGTGCAAATTGTGGAATTGAACCGTGGGATTCAGGAATGATGTCAGGATTTGGTAAGATGTTTTTTCTCTATTATTATTGTTGCTTGCTATTATTTAAAAGTTGAATTTTCTCAAATGAGACCATAAAACCAGTTTGTTTCAAGGAGATACTTACTGGTTGGTCTTAATTTGTTGTCTTTTTTCTTTGTCCTAAATTGGGAACACCATAACATATTTCTGTGCAAGGGTTCCTGAAATTGGCTTAGAAAAACATTAAAACTTAAGCAGGTGAAAAGCTGCTTATGCCTTTGTCATCCTTATCCTTCTTTTGCTCCGCAGTGGATTTTTGGTTTTTTGGTTTTTTTTTTTCAATTTGGAAATGGATCCCAGAATGAGTGAATCACCTTCCACCTTGTAGATAGGCCTTTGAGGTGTAGCTGTGATCGTAGTGACAGAGTGCGCTCTTCTACTCTCTACTCTTGTCTGTGGGGTTGCTTCTGTCTTGCTGACAGTCACTTTGTTCAGCAGAGCTGGATGCTGTACTTTTCAAGTTGTGGTACACACACCCAGTGGAGTGTGTCTGCCTTCCAAAGTAACTGCATGAGGACGATGAAAAGATTGGTGGTATTATTAGAAATCTCAGTAGTTGTGCACATCTGGAAAGTTAGAACTTTAGTAGTTTCTTTTTAGGTTAGGCAGTAGTTTATAGTGAGAAGAGGAAGAAATTACTAACTGGTAATAACATCAAAGAGTTGATTAGCTGTAATTGAGAGTTTGATCAGGATTTTTTGTTTTTGTTTTTGGGTTTTTTTTTGGCAGCTGGCCTTTATGGGGATCCGAACCCTTGATGTTGGTGTTATAACACTGTCCTTTAACCAACTGAGCTAAGTAGCCAGCCCTTGATCAGTTTTGGTTTTTTCCTCTAGGCTAATTGTTCGCAGGCCTCTGCTGAGGCTTTTACAATGTCAAGCTGCTCTTGGTACTGTAGCTCGTGGGTGTAAACAGGTAGTCTTACATAATAATTTCCATTGAACCAATTGTGCTTTTAATCTGTTGTAACTTGCATTTTGTCATGCCTTATTCTTAACGCAGGGAATGTAAGAGTACCTGAGGAGCTGCAGTTTCCTCATGCTTGCTGTGTCGGTATTGCTTCACAAACTCATCTTAGTGCACTCAATCCAACTGACCGCTGGCTGCAAGTCAGCATTGGGGTTCTCAGTGTTAGCGTTAATGGTGAAAAGGTAAGCTTTCTATCTCTTTCTCGGTGGACTTAATGATTACGTGATGATTAAATGCTTGATTTCTCTTTTCTCTGCCGCTAGTCTATACCTCTACCTCCTTAAATACCTTGCGTGCCATCACTGGAATGGGTTTTTCTCGGTCCCCCTATTGTTATAGTACTTACAGCGTATGGTGAAATCTGAATGTTTTGCATTTTCTATCAGTTAATTATTAATCATTATTTTTATTATTTATAAAATCATGCAAATTTGCTTTTAGTGCTATTATTTAAATCAGTGAAAGCTCTGATTTTCTGGTCTCTCCTCATTGGTTTTGTTCTATGTGATTGAATATAAGTTTTATAAGTCATTTATCAAATGAAACAAGTTACTTTTAGGGCCTATGCCTTCATTTAGTAAGGGGAGTCTTTTTGACTTGTGTATCTGATCATTTTCTTACATAGTCTTTGGAAATACCTGGAAATACAATTTTAACATTAACTCTTATAGCAAGGATCTCGCACATGATCAGTTACAGCTGCTGCAGTTCTATACTCTAAATGTCCTTTACTGATTACAACGATCATTTGAACATGAGTGAGTAGAGAGGGTAGGAAATACTGTCAGCAGCTCCTGTTTGGAAACGTTCTGGTTTTGTAGCTGCTACTTGTGCACCAGCATTGGGGGATGGGTTTACTCTTCCCTCTTACCTCGTTCCTTGCCTGGTAAGATAAGATTGTCTCTACCCCACCTCTTCCCTTTCCTAGATTTTCCCCTCTCCTTTCAGATCCTCAGGTTAGATGAAAAGCAGGTGATTTTGAGGAAAGGGTTGAGGAGGATGTAAGGTGAGATTTGAAGACTTTCTAGGGACATCTAGGGGTCTGTGAATGAAGTAGTGTTGTCTATGGAAGTGGGAAGTAGAAAGAAGTTCCCCATTTATAGTGAAGAGCAAGAGGTGGTCCGAGTCATAACCACAGACATGGGGGCTGGTTGAAGACTTTAGAGATCAACCTAACCCTCACCACCACCCCCATGCTCTGTGTACATGCAGAAACCATATCCTAGAGAGATTTCCAGGGCTGTGAAGAGCTACCATTTTCATGTATCTGCTTTTAAACTAAACTAGGGGGACACAGTCTTTATGCAGTGAGAACAATCCAACTTATGAAGTGATTTGACTAATTGTACTGTAAAAATAATGAGTTATAAGATTTGGATGTTTTTGAAGAGGTAATAAACGTCTAGGTATGGTAGTTCAAGTGACTGGAAAAAGGAGTCTTAAACTAGATGATTCTACTTCTTGATTTTCAGTATGAAGCCCTTTCCTAACAAACCATGTGGCTCTTTTTTGAAGGTGGATCTTTCAACATATCCTTGTTTAGTTTTTAAGAATAAAGTCATCATAAGACCTCATGCCACAGAAGAGATAAAAGTACTTTTTATACCATCTGATCCTGGGATTTTCCGATGTATATTCAGTGTTGCTTCTTGGCCGTTTTCGGCAGATGTTGAGACGATAGCACAAGCGGAAGCTTTGGCAAGCAGAGTCGTTCTCACTGCTATCGCCGAGACCCCTGCCATTGAGGTAACTGTAAATGAATCTTTGTCATACCTGTAAATGAGTCATAACTATAAATGAGTCATAACTGTAAATGAGTCTTTGTCATACCATTTTTAATGAAGGCTGTTTAACCTTAGAAGTAATACTTGGGAAAAATGAATTTGTAGGCAAATGAGCCACAAAGTTACTTTCAAGTAGACATTGGTTGTTAATATCTTATTTCAAAATTTAACATTATTTTTGTTGTTTTACAGAAGCATAGATATACTTGCTAAGATGTTTATAAAGCAGGGTATAACATCAAACCCTTTTTTCCAACTGATTTCCATTGTATGATTAGATATTAGTCCGATTCTGTTGCTTATAACAAAAAACCTGAAACTGGGTGATTTTCTTTTTTTTTTTTTTTTTTTTA
>NW_007740330.1:0-1076 GCF_000696425.1 Galeopterus variegatus | reverse complement strand
CAAATGAGCCACAAAGTTACTTTCAAGTAGACATTGGTTGTTAATATCTTATTTCAAAATTAAACATTATTTTCGTTGTTTTACAGAAGCATAGATATACTTGCTAAGATGTTTATAAAGCAGGGTATAACATTAAACCCTTTTTTCCAACTGATTTCCATTGTATGATTAGATATTAGTCCGTTTCTGTTGCTTATAACAAAAAACCTGAAACTGGGTGATTTTCAAAGAAAATAAAATTTATTGCTTACAGTTTCTGAGGCTGGGAAGTCCAAAGTCCATCTGATGGTGGTGACAGTGACCCAGAGGGTCTTACAATTAAAGATGGTGGAAGCAGAGAGAGCAGAGACAGACTCCCCTCTCCTTTTTAAACTCTCAGAACCACATCCCTGATCACCATTTTTAATCCATTCACTATTGCACGGTCCTACAATCTAATCACTACTTCAAGGCTCCACCTTTCAATTACCATAATAGGATTTCCCACCCTCTTAACAGTCCCAGGGGGGACTAAGTTTCTAATACATCGGGGGACAAGACCGGACCGGGACCGGCAACGGAATCACAACCCTCGGTGTCGCGCCCACACCTCGCCCAGCCAGTGAGCGGGAACCGGTCTGTATGTGGAATCCGAACCCTCGGCGGGAGCGCCGCCACGCTCCCAAGCGGCGCACTGTAGCAGTGCGCCACCAGGCCAGCCCAAGGGGACAAGTTTCTAATACATAAAACTTGGGGGACACATTCCAAGCTTAAATGAGTTTTGGGGGGACATAATTCAGTCCACTACAGATATACATTTAGGAAAGAACCAGCAGTTTATGCTCTTCTCCCTTTTCTACACCTGGAGATTACTTGCTAGTTAGAAATATTTCTCTTCTACAGTCACTCATGTTTGGAAGCAAAAGACTTAGGTCTAGCCTAGTTGGGATTATAAATGCTCATTGGATTAAATTCCTATTTAGGAAAATGGCTCTCAACCATGGCTGCATATAGTAATAACTGAGGGCTTTTTTCTTTTTTTTAAAGATAATTTATTATACATGTATGTGGGGTACAAAGTTGACTTTCAGTAGTTG
>NW_007740329.1:36156-36405 GCF_000696425.1 Galeopterus variegatus | reverse complement strand
TTTCTGGCTGGTGGGGGAACATGGTAAGACCAGTGAATTCATGAGAATGGACCTATTACCAAAATTTATTTGCTGTAAAGTGAGTTCCTTGGTCAGAAGCAATGTTGTGTAGAATACTATGATGGGGGATAAGTCACTCTGTAAGTCTATGAGTGGTTGATTTCAAAGAAGCATTGCCTGCAGAGAAGGCAAAATTGTATTCAGAGTAAGTATCAATTTCAGTAAGAATAAAGCATTACTCCTTCCATG
>NW_007740329.1:31946-33420 GCF_000696425.1 Galeopterus variegatus | reverse complement strand
CGTCCCAGCGGGTAGCCACGCCAAACAGAGATGGCTGACCTGCCCTCCCTAAGCCGGCCCTCTTTATTTTTTCTTTTTTTTTTTCCCCCACCCGAGAGAATGGAGGCCGCTTTGATGTGGGCGTTTAGCCTGGTGTGGTGGGCGGGGGCCAGGCGGGCAGGGAGCAGTCAGGCTTCGCCCCACAAGTGAGGCTGGACTGGGTGTGACTTACGGGGTCGCGGGTCTGTGGCAGTCTGACGGGTTTCACTCTGCCTTTGTGGGATCCTTTGCTGGCTTTCCTTGCCTTTGATGACTGGGCTGATCGCTCGTTTGTTCCCACAGCCGGGCTTCGGCGCTCTCAGGAGACTTCTTCTGTGTCGGCCCCAAAACCTCGAACCTGCTGTCGCTTGTTTTTCGATGTAGGATCGTTGTTGAAAGATTTATTCACCTTTTGCTGCTCTTGGAAATGCAATCANGCCACTCAGACCCGACGCCATCTTGCTCCATTATTGCCATTTTATAGAAAAGTGAAGTGAGTCTCAGAGGGTGAAATGACTTTCCCAAGGACACAGAGATAGCAGGAGGCAGCTCTATGTTTTGAAACCAGTTTGGTGTGACCCCAAGTCTGTTGTCTGTTTGTCAATATCCAGTAACTTCTTTCCTGAACCTGGCCTGAGAAAAGTGTCCTTAGATGACACCCTGGGCCATTCTAACGATTGTCCTCCTTAGTGAGGGACCAATATCCTGAGCTTCTGAATTCTATTTCTATTCAGAATCCATGGAGTATAAAGGGGAGTTTGAATTAAAGTTAACTACTGGCATCCCCTTGACTTTTTCAAATTTACCTTAATTCTCTGACTAGATAGTATTTATTAAACTACTGCAGGGAGATTCTATTTAGGAGGACCAAAGATTGGGACTTAGCTTATGTAAACTTATCAGCTGAGATACAAGAAAATGGTGAAAGCAGTACTGACTCATAGACTCTGACCATGGTGCTAAAACTAGAGTCAGACGGCAACTTCTCGATCAGTACCATGGACAGCAACTACAAAGCCACTCTCCTGGGACTTGGTCCTGATAAGGGAATTAGGGAGAGTGTCTACATACAGGGCCGGCCATGTGAAGACATCCAGAAAAGAAGCTAGAATTTGGCAGAAGGTGGGGAAGCTCAAGATGTAGATGAAGTCCAGATGGACCATGGGGTATTCCATCTGTATAAAGCAGTTGTTTTGCTACTGAGAGAGAAAAAAATGGCAGGCAGAGAGAAAGCAAAAATGGAAGGACTTGGGACTTGGCTTGATCATAGAGAAAGTTTTATTTTCTTAGTGCTCTATGAATGTACATTGGAGTGCAATAATATATAGTGTCGTTTAGTACATTCACAGACTTATAAAACCATCACCTCTATGTACTTCTGAGGCTTTTATTACTGTAAGAGAAAATCCCATCTCCATTGCATTAGGATTCTCCAGAGAAATAGAACCAGTAAGAT
>NW_007740329.1:28081-31221 GCF_000696425.1 Galeopterus variegatus | reverse complement strand
TAGGAGAGGTCAGTGTTTTGTTTCATTTAGGCCCTCAACTGGTTAAATGGAGCTCACCCACAATATGGAGGGCAATCTGCTTTACTCAAAGTCCACCAATTTAAATGTTAATTTCATCCAAGGACATTGTCACAGAAACACAAAGAATAATATTTCACCACATATATGGGCATTGTGGACCAGCTAAGTTGACACATAAAATGAACCATCATGAATTCACCCCTTGTCAACTTGTTACTCAAAACACATTTCCTCAAGCCACACTTAATCTCTATAAAGACAATAAGAGAGTCATGCTTCTGCCTAACAGCAGAAACTGTGTTGTGTACAACTAGTCCAATTTCTCCTTGGTAGTCAGGATTCATCACTGCAGCCAATACCAAAACGCCCTTCTTTGCCTGTTTATTTAGAGGGTGACAGTCTTAAATTCTAGCTCCATGGAATCACTGCTGTGTCTCCTGGTGGAGCCTTTCTCCCTTTGGAATTAAAACATCTAGGGTAGCAGGGCATATAATTGTAAAAAACATGAAGTAAAAATTTTGATTGTGGGTCACTAGGGGTAATAGTGAGTTGTGTTACTCTCATTACCAAACCTTAATTCTCATGAATCTTACTATTGAAGAAAAAGTACCATATATTGGAGATTGATTCAGAGCGTGGGTCACTAGGGGTAATAGTGAGTTGTGTTACTCTCATTACCAAACCTTAATTCTCATGAATCTTACTATTGGAGAAAAAGTACCATATATTGGAGATTGATTCAGAGCATATACAGCCTTCTGGAGAATCTTGTCCAAGTCATGCTAGGTATAGCCTTCTAGCTGGCTCTGTAACTGAGTCTTCAAAAGGACATTTGACTGTTCTCTCATGCAAGGTGCTTCTGGCTGGTGGGGAACATGGTAAGACCAGTGAATTCATGAGAATGGACGTATTACCACAATTATTTGCTGTGAAGTGAGTTCCTTGATCAGAAGCAATGTTGTGTAGAATACTATGATGGGGGATAAGTCACTCTGTAAGTCTATGAATGGAAGATATCACAGAAGCATTGCCTGCAGAGAAGGCAAAATTGTATTCAGAGTAAGTATCAATATCAGTAAGAATAAAGCATTACCCCTTACATGATGGAAGTGGCCCAATGTAATTCGTCTGCTACCAGATAGCTCACTGATTAACACAAAACGTAGTTGCATACAGGGGGCTTAGGGTTGGTCCCTACTGATAGCAGATTGAGCACTCAGCAGTGGTTGTAACCAGCTTGACTAAAAAGAGTGAAAGCCCATGTTGCTGAGCCCAAGCATAATTTCCATCTCTAACACCATGGCCACATTGTTTGTGAGTTCATTGAGAGATGACAGAGGAAGCTAGGGAAAGAAGCTGATTGGTACCATAGTTGCCTTATTCACTTTACTATTAAAATTCTTCTCTACTAATGTCATTCCTTGCTAAACATTCACATGTGACACAAATATCTTTACATTTATTTGTTCATTTAGAGAAGTTTATTTTCATACCTCTCCTCCAGGCTTTCTTGTCTCCAATTTTTTATTCATGTTTCTTCCAAGTGCCAGACCATCAAGCCAAACCATTGGCCACAGCCCATGAATTGATATATAATCACATGTCTAGAAAATTCTTTTTTCAAGCAAAATAAACCATCAGGGGCAATACTCAAATATCTGCCCACAGGGTGGATTTCCCTTCACCACTGTCTTTCAGGAAAATTCCAGAAGTGGGTTATAATGCTGTAGTTATTTACCTCTGGGTAGTGCCTGCATATCATTCAGAACCACCTGTAAACAAAGCTTGAGTCTTCTCTTCCTTTGTTTACTGATATAAGGAGCTCCCCAGGAGGCCATTGGTGTGAGGTTGGAAAGTGAAGGCAGTGTAGCAGAAACAGGCATCCTGGTTATTCAGGTACCTTCTTCACGTCACTTCTTTTGCTTTTAGGGCCTGCTTGAAAATGATCTCATACATACCATTCCGCTTGTTGATGGAGCATTGCTGTGCATGCCCAACTTTATGGCTTAGTGTGGATCATGTAACACCCAGTTCACGCTACATGATAACTTGGTGACCCATGGTTAAGTGTTCAATTTTTACTAAGGCTCAGGAGCAGACCAAGAGCATTTTTCACAAGGAGACTAGTTATCTGTGGGCATGATAAGGTTTTGATACAAAATCCTAAGCGCATATGCCACAAATTACCCATACAGGACTGCAACATTCTCCTAACAGCATTTCTGTCTGCTATAGACACTTCAAGGACAATCAGATTTGTTCCAAGTGGCAGAGAAGCTTGCATAGCAGCCTGGACCCCTTGAAGAGTCTTCCCCAGTTCTGGGCCCTACTCAAAGCTATTAGCTTTTCAGGTCACTTGGTAAATGGGCTGAAGCAGCACACCCAAATGAACAATATGTTGCCTCCAAAATCCAAAGAGGCTCACTAGGCATTTTGTTTCTCTTTTGGGTGTAGGATAGGCTAATGCAACAACTTATCTTTCATGTTGTAATGGGTGTCTCAAAATGTCCAACACATTGGATCCATAGAATTTGCCTAAGGTAGTAAACCCTGGAAATTTTGTCAAACTTATTTCTCACCCTCTGTTATGCAAATATCTTATCTATAAATCTAGATTCGTTTCTACTTCTTACTCTGTAGGTCCAATAAGCATAATGTCATTGATATAATGGACCAGTGTGATATATCATGGATAAAAAAGATCAAAATCTCTTTCAACTGACTTCCCATCCAGGCTACTTTCTGTTGTCTGGAAGCAGCAGACCCTTCAGGATCCAAGCCATACATCAGAGTGAAATGAGTGAACTATGATACCCCCAGCCACAATGACAAAACGCCAAAGGAAAGAAACCAGAAATATGAAAAATCAAGAAAGTACATTGCCACCAATGGAAATTAATATCTTACAAGTGATAGATCATATAGAACAGGAAGTCTTTGAAATGACAAAAATTTAGAGTAACTATTCTAAGAAAACTAAATGAGATACAAGAAAACTCAGTGAAACAACACAATTAAATGAGGGAAAACATACAGGATCTGAAAGAAGAAAAGTACAAAGAAATCAATGCCTTGAAAAAGAATGTAGCTGAGCTTGTGGAGCTGAAGGATTCATTCAA
>NW_007740329.1:16309-27134 GCF_000696425.1 Galeopterus variegatus | reverse complement strand
CAAATAGTGTATTTCTCAGACAAACAAAAACTGCAGGAGTTCGCTACCACACAACCAGCCCTACAAGAAATTCTCAAGGAAGTACTGGGTTTGGTACCACAAAAACAACCATCACTACCATGAATACACAAGAAAGAACAATACCTACCAGCAAAAAAAAAACACAAAAAAAAAAAAACGCTAGCAAAAGAGAGAAAAAACAGTTTATCTATCACCCCAAGAAACAAACAAATACAGAAGACACACAGAAAATTTGAAAGAAAGGAACAAAAGATACTTAACACATCTGAACAAATATCAGTATAATGCTAGGAGTAAATCAACACTTTTCAATAATAATTCTGAATGTAAAGGGACTAAATTCCCCATTCCAAAGAAACAGACTGACTGACTGGAATAAAAAGATGGACCCAACAATACACTGTCTCCAAGAGACTCACTTGACCTGTAAAGACACACATAGACTAAGAGTGAAAGGATGGAAAAAGATATATCATGCAAATAGAAATGAAAAATGAGCTGGAGTAGCTAGTCTTCTATCAGATAAAATAGACTTTAAAGCAAAAACCATTAAAAGAGATAAAGATGTCCAATATATAATGATAAAAGGGTCTATCCACCAGGAAGACATAACAATCATAAATATATGTGCACCTAATGTTGGAGCAGCCAGATTTCCAAAGCAAACACTTTTAGATCTAAAAAAAGAAATGGACACTAACACCATAATAGTGGGGGACCTGAACACCCCTCTGTCATCATTGGACAGATCATCTAGGAAAAAAATCAACAGAGAAACAGAAGATCTAAACAATACTTTAGACAAATTGGATTCAACAGATATCTACAGAACATTCCACCCAACAACTTAAGAATGTTCATTCTTCTCATCAGCACATGGAAAATTCTCCAGAATAGACCACATGTTAGCTCACAAAGCAAGTCTTAAGAAATTCAAAAAAATTGGAGTTATGTCATGTAATTTTTCTGATCATGATGGATTAAAATTAGAAATCAATAATAAATGAAACTCTGAAAACTGTACAAATGCATGGAAATTAAACAACATTCCACTTAATGACATGTGGGTCCAAAAAGAAATTAAACATGAAATTTAAAAATTTCTTGAAACTGATGAAAATAATGACACATCACACCAAAACCTGTGTGATACTGTAAAAGCAGTTTTAAGGGGGAAATTTATTACATTAAATGCTTAATTCAGAAGAATGGATAACACTTCACCTTAAAGATCTAGAAAAACAAGAACAATACCAACCTAAAGTTAGTAGATGGAAAGAAATAATTAAGATCAGAGCAGAACTAAATGAAATAAAACACAAAAAACAATACAGAAGATCAATGAAACAAAAAGTTGATTCTATAAAAAGATTAATAAAATTGACAAACATTTAGCAAGTCTAAGAAGACCTAAATAACAAAAACTAGAAATAAAAAAGGTAAAATTACAACTGATACCTCAGAAATACAAGAAATCATTACAGACTACTATACACAACTATATGCCAACAAATTTGAAAATCTGGAGGAAATGGATAAATTTCTGGATGTACACAAGCTACCAAAACTGAGGCAAGAAGATATAGAAAGTTTGAAGTGACCAATTACAATAAAAGAGATTGAAGCTGTTATCAGAAGGCTCCCAACAAAGAAAAGCCCAGGACCAGACAGGTTCACTGCAGAGTTCTACCAGATCCTCAAAGAGGAACTGATACCAATTCTCTACAAACTGTTCCAAAAGATTGAAACAGAGGCAATTCTCCCAAATTTATTCTGTGAGGCAAATATCACCCTGATTCCAAAACCAGACAAAGATGCATCAAAAATAGAAAACTACAGGCCAATATCCTTGATGAATATAGATACAAAAATCTTCAATAACACACTAGCTAACAGAATACAGCAACACATACAGAAAATTATACACCATGATCAAGGGGGATTCATCCCAGGGACACAACGTTGGTTCAACATACGCAAATCAATAAATGTGATACACCACGTTAATAAAAACAAAGACAAAAACCACATGATCATCTCTATTGAAGCTGAAAAAGCATTTGACAAAATTCAACATCCTTTCATGATAAAGACTCTGTACAACATTGGCATAGATGGAAAGTTTGTCAACATAATTAAAGCCATATACAATAAGCCCACTGACAATATCATCCAAAATGGGGAAAAGCTGAAAGCTTTTCCCTTAAAAACAGGAACTAGAAAAGGATGCCCACCCTCATCACTCCTATTCAACATAGTGTTGGAAGTACTAGCCAGAGCAATCAGAGAAGAGAAGCAAATAAAGGGCATCCAGATTGGAAAGGATGAAGTCGAGCTGTCCCTTTTTGCAGATGATGCGATCCTATATATTGAACAGCCTGAAGCTTCTATAAAAAAAAAAAACCCTCCTAGATTTCATAAACAGTTTCAGCAAAATTGTAGGGTACAAAATCAACACACCAAAATCAGGAGCATTTCCATACTCCACCAGTGAACATGCAAAAAGAGAAATCAAGAAAGCTAGCCCATTTATAATAGCCACCAAAAATATAAAACATTTAGGAATAAAGCTGACCAAGGATGTGAAAAATCTCTATGAAAAGAACTACAAACCACTGTTGGGAGAAATTAAAGAGGACACAAGAAGATGGAAAGAGATCCTATGCCCGTGGATTGGAAGAACCAACATTGTGAAAATGTCCATATTACCTAAAGTGATATACAAATTCAATGCAATCCCCATCAAAATTCCAATGACATTTTTCTCAGAAATGGAAAAAACTATCCAGACATTTATATGGAATAACAGGGGGGCATGCATATCCAAAGCAATTCTGAGCAAAAAAAATAATAAAGCTGGATTCATAACACTACCAGACTTTAAACTATACTACAAAGCTATAATAACTATACACGATGGAATACTACTCAGCTATAAAAAAGAATGAAATAATGCCATTTGCAAAGACATGATGGACCTAGAGAGAATTATATTAAGCGAAACAAGCCAGGCACAGAGAGAGAAATACCACATGTTCTCACTTATTGGTGGGAGCTAAAAATAAATAAATAAATTCACACACACAAAAAAAAATTCCGGGCGGCGGCGGGAAGAAGACATAACAATTACAATTCCTTGAAGTTGATACGACAAGCAAACAGAAAGGACATTGTGAGGAGGGAGGGGGAAGAGGGAGGAGGGAGGGAGGTTTCAGTAATTGGCCACAATAATCAACCACATTGTATATAGACAAAATAAAGTAAAAGAACCATGCTCTAATAAAGTTAGCTAAATGAACAACCCTCTAAAAAATAAATAAATAAAAATAAATATAAAGCCCTCAGAATCATGCCCTTGACCACCATTTTTAGTCCATTCACTATTGCATGATCCTATAGTCCAATCACCTCTTCAAGGCTCCACCTTTCAATTACGATAATAGGATCTCCCACCCTCTTAGCAATCACAGTGGGGGCTAAATTTCTAATACATAAAACTTGGGGAACACAATTCAATCTTCAGGGAGTTTGTAGGGGACATAATTCAATCCATACAGGTGGTATTAATTAAGAGCACTAAAGAAAATAATTTGGCAGATAAGTAGCTGCATTCTGGGTATGAGGGGATGTATTTATTTCCTTAAGCAATAAAACCACATCTGGTACAACAGCTGCAATTGGAGCCACAACATGGTTAAGTTTACAATAATCCACTGTTGTTTTCCAAGATCCATCTCTCTCACATAAAGGTCAAACAGGTGAGTTAAATAGGGAAGTGGTGGGAATCCCCACCTCTGCTTCTTTCAAGTGCTTGATGGTGGCACCAATCTTTACAATTTTTTTTAGCTAGAGGCAGTTTGAGTAGCTTCAAATTAGCCTTTTTCACTATAACAGCCCTTACTCCACAGGTCAGGGAACCAATGTGGAGATTCTCCTAGTCATTGAGTATGTCTGTTCCATGTATGCATTCTAGAACTGGATACGTAACTGCAGGATAGGGCTGGAAACTCACTGGATTCACTATGAGATAGACCTGAGCCAACTCTTCACTGATCAGTGGACCTCCATAAGCCCCTACTTGGACTAGACGGTCAGGGCAATGTCTCTTGAAATTGGTGTCAATTCAGAGTCAGTGTGCAGAATTCTCTAATATATCTGGCTATTTTCTTTTCCTTAATGCATATTTACCCTGCTAAAAAGCCATAGGTCCCTTTGAGGAAGGCTGGGAAGAAGATGAACAGTATAAAATTTTCACAGTTTACCAGGGTCCTTCCACAAAGGAACTCTGTAGTTCAACGATTCTGGGTCTATAAACTGGCTCTAGCATACGGATTGATTGAGGGACTGTGACTCTCAGTTTTTATGATTCAGGTTAGACTCCTGTTCACTTTACTTCAAGATTTTCTGCTTATACAGATCAGGTAAGAATTTAGCAGGTCTCCTATCTGTTTTACTTTTTGTAACACCATAATCAACTAGCCAACACCATAGACCTGCATGAGTTCATGAGTTAGACCATTCTGATTGCTGCTTTGACTCTTCTGTCCATTATGGTAACCACGCCCACCTTGCTTTCGTGCTTGATTGTTGCTACTTGCTCCCTGCAACTCTGGGATCCAATTACTTCCATTACATTTAGGTTTTCCAATTCAGTGGTAGCAATTCCCACTATAAGTTTTGACCTACAGAGAAGAGCAATTACAGAGCTCTTCAAGAATTCTAGGGCTTGCCTCACGCATTTATTTCTCACAATATTGGTAAAAATATATCTTCTGGACTCTTCCAGCGTGAGCAAGTAGGTCTTAAGTGATAAGTCCACTCTCACATTCAACTCTTTTAAGGCCTTTCAATCTCTTCCCCTACAATAAACCAAGGCAGGTCTGGCATTCTGAGTTTGCTTACTATGGGCCTCCTTTTGCTCCGTGTTTTAGCCAACTAACTAGACAAACTGTTAGAGTAATTTTTAGCTTCTGGAACTGCAATATTAAATGCAGAATCTCTGCTTGCTGTGCCCCTGTCAATAAACTGGGCCTAACTCAACAGGTTTCTTCCACCATTATCTAACACCCTTAATATCCATTTTTAACACACATTCCCTGGATTTCTCTGGGTGTGAATTATTTTTTAATTAAGTAATTACTTTGGAGGGTAGCATACCTCCTCATGAGTCACACTTAGCACCTCACCTTTAGTTTCCTGCTGGGATTTGAATCTAGTCATTGATCTAAAAGCAAAGAGGGGTGGCAGGGGTGGGTCATGAGGATAATCAGCATTATCTTGCATGGCAATTGTCTTATGGGAGATCGATATAGTTTGCTCTGAAAATGCAGGGTTAATCTCCTCAGATGGGCTGGGAGTGCCTGCTTCTATTCGCAAAAAAAGACTAATCAGAATTTAGGACCTTGATGTCCTCAGCCTCATCAGGATCTTTCCACACAATCCCATCCAACTTTAAGAATCCCACTCATTTCTAATCAATGCCCTCACTTGAACAGTAGACACCCTGCAAGGCTAGGAATTTAATTCACATTGTAATTCAGCCACTTAAAGAATGAGATTTGGGGTCCAGTTTTCAGAAATCTCAGCCCTGCAGCTACAGAAAGTAAGAATCTCCTTCAGGGCAGACATATAAGCCTCAGGTCGTTTATGTCCTGCTTGAACTGGGAACTTGAAGACACGTAAGCCTCAGGTTATGTCCTGCATGAACTGGGAACTTGAATCTCTGCACTCATCCTTTTCTTTCCCCACATTGTTTGGTGATAACCAGCCAACGTTATCATACTCATTAGTTTGACAGAAATGTTCAGAGGTATATACATGGTCATGCAATCCTTGCTTCTTGCTTCTTGTAAGTGTTTGATTAGAAGTATCCAGTGGTAGCATTTTGTTTATCCCTATCGCCACATCACATCATAACCCATCAGTGCACTCTTTCCTATGAGAAGTAAAGTTACTAGTGTCTTTAAATATAATTGAATTAGAGAGTCAATTTCAGAAACTCTAGAACCAATTTTAAAAACTCATACTTAAGATTCTGTTCCTCTGGAATCATTACCAGAACCAAAATCAGTTTAGCGAGGTTTCTGCAGGAAAAGAGAACCAGTGGATGTGTCCGTGTCTGTCTGTCTATCTATCATCATTAAGGAACTGGCTTACACTACTGTGGGGACTTTGATGGGGTAGACCAGCAAGCTGGAGACTAGGGAAAAAGTGGCAGTTCCAGTCCAATGGCAATCTGCTGGCAGGATTCCTTCTTGGTCAGGGAAGATGACCAGCTCTTTATTATTTTTTTTTCCCCACTCAGCACTTATCATCCAATAACATATTGCATATTTTATTTATTATTATTTGTTGCCTAATATACATATTTTTTGGCTACAATATTGATTCAGTGCAGGCAGGTTATTAGGCAGTTTTTCTTTCTTTTTTCCTGAAACATCTCATAAACCAAGTTTCATGTCTGACATGCATTAGATACTTCATGTGTGCCTGTGAAAGCACTAAATAAAAGTTTCTCCACTTTCTCTGAATTCTTTTCAAACACCAAGCCTATTTGTTTCTACTTGATTTTCCTTTTCTCCCTTTAAACCTGTCTTTTGGGTAAAATTTTCAGAATTAGAAAAATAATGTTTTGGAGAAAAACTCTAAAGTTGGCAAGAAACACAGCCCAGTCTTATTTTCAACCTCTTTCTCTCACTGCTTAGACCTCAGGGTTCTCATTTCATATGCCATTTCCACCTGATCTATTTCAAGCATCCGCTATCTCTTACCCTGCTTGTGTCTCTCTCTAACTCTCTCTCCATATTTCTTTCTGTCTTTGTTTCTATCTCTCTGTCTCTCTCTCTCTCTTGCTCTCTTTTTTATCTCTCTCAATTGATTATTCACAGCTAATTGCTACTAATAGCTTTCAGTAATTTGAACATTTCACAAGTGTTTTTCTGATATCATCTCAAATCCCCACACAAACACTGTCACTGTACTTCTGGATGAAACGATAATCACTTGCCAGCAAGGAAATGACCTCATGGTGTCTGAAACCTTTATCTCAGGGATAAGATGCACCCTTTTGCACTTAAGCTTAGGCTATGACAATGGCAGCCGTTGCCCCAGCAAGAAATGGCATTTGGTAAGTGGAACTTCTTATTAGATAGAGAGCCATATTGTTAGAGAAATAGTATGTTTTTAATAAAAAATATGGTGTGGACATATTGGACCCTAGAGGGACATACAATTTTTCTTTTCCCGCTAGGGTCAAAATCGAACATAGAAAAACATGTGAAGCAGGGATTATTTCTGAGGGTATCAGAGACAGAATCATCTCAAACTTTCTGTCCAGGGTCCCTGACATCTCTTGTCCCCCTTCTCTGTCATAACCTTGTCTGAAATTCTCTCTGGATGAATGCACTGAACTTCACAGCCTTTGCTCTCCTGCTTGTAAGAGGGTTAAGAGCATGTTTAGCTCTTGGCTGATACTTATACACCTTGTATCTAATGTCAGCTGCTGCTTAGAACATTATTTTGAGAAAACCTGTAGCTGCAGCATGCCAACATGATTGGCTATGACAGAATGTCTCTGAAAACTTTCTGTGGTAAGTGCAACTGTACACCTCCATCTCTTTTCTTATGTGTGCTGGGGATCAGCATGCACTTTATTGCACCAATAATTTAATGTCTTTAGAAACTTTCTGAGATCAGTGTGAAGAAGCTAAAACTTCAACTCCCATTTACAGAATTACAAATCTCCTTATTACAAAAAGTGACTAAGAGTTTTCAAGGTTTAGGGAGCAGGAATAATTGGGTACTGTCAACGTTTGAAGTTCTGTTTGTTGTCATAAAACAGTTTCTTCCCAAGTAAATTTTAAACAGGATTGTGTACATACACAAAATATAATTTTCCCTTTTCTCACTCTCTCACTATTCTTTCTATCCTCTATAACACGGTGGTCAAACTGTGACTGATAATTATATATCCCTCCAGAAATGGTTTTGATTTTCTAAAGCATCTATTTCTCTGAACTAATCTGTGCTTTATCAAGATTCTAATATTTCTCCAATTTTAATGCCACTTAAATCACTTGTAATTCAACTTTTTAATTATTGAAGTAAATGAATAAAATATTATTACAAAAATACAGTTTTTGTATTGATGAATTATAATTTGAATTCTTTAAAAAACATCTAAAGTTTAGGTGATTATAAAATTTTGTCAAATTAAATATGACAAAAAATGTAGAAGGATTCCACTCTCATCCCGCTTTAAATAAGGTCAAACTGAGAATTATAGTTAATTAATATTATTTTTGACTACACATAAAACTGCAAAGCTCCAATAAGAAGGATCATTATGCAACGTGAAGCTATAACCCTAAATATCAGACAAAGAAATGTATTTTTAAATACAGATGTATCTCTTTTAAAATTTATTTTGTATTTACATCATACCTGAGAAAAACATATTCTATTTCTGTTTTGTTTTCTCTCAAGGAATGCTTGTTTAAATAATTTACCTGCATAGAAAACACATGCTCTTTCACTGAACTTTTTAGTTCAGGCACTTAAAATCTTGACAGCCTCCTTTTTTCTCTGCTGGTGTATGAAGTATTTTTTAATATTCTGAGTTTCATACCTTTTTGTGTCTTTAGTCTTACACAAGTTTTACTATTTTACATACCATAATTTCCTTAAATTATTTTATGGCTTCTTTTTCTTTTTATTGCTTACTATTTGCCTCAACTCAGGTTTTAAAAAAATGTGTCTGTTCCTATTTGCTTAATCTACTGGATATTAGTCTGTGTGTTTATATGCCAGGATATAAATATGTTTATTTGTCTAAATTACATTCGGTAGAAATTTGCTTTATTTTTCCATCTAAATGTCAAAATATTTAAATTAATAAACTTTTTTAAGCTAAATTTGAACTCATTTTTACTCATACACTTAGTTCCAAATATTTTTCATATCTATAAGTCTCTAGGTCTCTATAATTAAAGTTCATAGATCTAACAAATGTCCTATCTCTGCATCTATTGATTTTCCTATCTACCTATTATATGCTTCACATTATTTCCTAGATTCTATTTTTTGATTCACTATATCCAAGTTGTATTTATAATTTTTAAAAATATTTGGTAAAACTATTACTTCTATTATGCTCAATTTCTTCTCTCTGTCTTCTTTTTTTAGCACTACAGGACATTTGGGAATGCTAGTTCATTATAAAGTATGTTGCTTATGCACACATATTTTGTTGGTATAATTATGTAAAATATTGGGGCAGTTTCTCTGAATTTCTTCAGGTCTTATTTTGCATCCATATCTTGTATTACCTTCAACATTACTTACTTGTATGATTAATTTATAAAATTATGCATTTTTAAACAATTTTTATCACAATTTTAAATATAACAGTTTCTAAAAATTAAAAAATCTGTGTATTATTGTTTTATCCAGCATTCGTTTCTTTTCAAAACTCATTCATAAAATTTTATTTTATTCTATTTAGAAATTTACTTAGCAACTATGCAACTGGATTATTTCCAAATAGTAAAAAGGTTATTTTGTGATTGCTAAGATATAAATTTATAGTTATGCTCTTTTTTGCCTTCTTGATTCTATTTAGTAGAGATACATTGAATTTAAATAAAGTGGTGGATTCCAGCCTTGGTCTTATTCCTAAACAATTTTCATGTGCTGCTAGTTATAATCACTCTACCAATAAAAATAAATTAAAAAATAATTATAACCACTGTAATAGTAAAAAGTGTTCTCTTTAGTACTGGAAAATGATAAAAATAGTACAAGAGGTAGTATCCCATTAATACACCATAGGTGTATGCATTACTGAGTTCAGAAGTGGAAGTCTATAAGTCACACTTAAACAATAGACACATTTTGTGTGTCTCCTTTGCGTACTTTTTAAAAATGTAAGTGTAGCGCTCCCGCTGCGGGTTGGATCCTATATAGGGATGACCGGTGCGTTCACAGCGCTCACTGGCTGAGCGCAGTGCGGCCGGTCTCAGAAATGACAAAAAAAAAAAATGTAGGTTTACAACTTGATAATTTGATATGTGCGTACATTGTGAAATAATAAGCACAATTAAGGCAATTAACATATTCATCGCCTCACATAGTTACCACCTCACATAGTTACCATTTTTTTGTATGTGTAGTGGGAACACAGCATCTACTCTGTTAGTCAATGCAAGCACACAGTACACTATTTTTGCCTCTAGTCACCCTGCTATACATTGGAGCTTCAGAATTTATTCATCTTGGAAAGTTGAAACTTTTACCCCTTTATTAACATTTTCTAATTCCCCCTACCCTCGGCCCCTGGTAACCACCATTTTATTCTCTGCTTCAATAAGTTAGACTATTTTAGATTTCACATTTATATGAAATCATACGTTTTTCATCTTTTCATGTCTGACTCATTTCACTTGCCATGATATCCTCTGGGTCCATTTATGTTATTGCAAATGACATGATGTCTATCTTTTTAAGGACTCAATAGTATATCAAGGTATGTATATACCATATTCTCTTTATTCATTTATCCATTGTTGAAAATTTATATTGTTTCTATATCTTGGCTATTGTGAGTAATGGTGCACTGAATAGAGGAGTTCAGATATCTTTTTGAGATTCTAATTTTAATTCTTTTGGGTAAGTATGCACAAGTAGGACTGCCAGGTTATGTGTCATTCTATTTTTTTTCCATTTTTAAAAATTTTAATAATTTATTTTATTTATCCCCAGATTTCCAAATACTATCACTATATTATATCATTATAATATATATTAT
>NW_007740329.1:12891-13336 GCF_000696425.1 Galeopterus variegatus | reverse complement strand
TATTTATAAAACCTATAGTCAAATAATTTTACTTAAAATTCAGTGGAAATAATTCCTCTTCGCTTGGTTAAGCCCTAATTTGGTATAAAGTTAGGTTCATATCTTTTTTTAAAAGCTCCATCTTTATGTTTATGAATTAATGTAAATATATTTTTGGTATTATATATATTCAAGAAAATATGTATATATTTCTAAGCTGAAAAAACAAAAAAGACACAGATTACCTATGTTTATTCTGACTCCTCTGCCCCTCATTGGTACCGAATTTTAAAGGTTTTGCTTTATTCTCTCATTTTATAAGTATGAAAATATAGGCAACACACATGCAAACCAAAGCATACCAATATACCGTTTCTCTCTGGTTCTTAGCAAAGTAAAGCTAATTGCACATGATGTTCTGAGTCTTTCTTTTCTCTTTTCTCTGCTTCACACATAACTGCATGGC
>NW_007740329.1:10316-12182 GCF_000696425.1 Galeopterus variegatus | reverse complement strand
CTTTCAGGCCACTAAAATTTGCCTAAGTACCTATGGGTGGAAGAAACTCCAAGTTATATCCTCAAAGTGCATTGTTTTCTGCTGTTTCCTCTTCTGGATCTTGCATCTTGTGGTGAATATTGCTATTGTAAGGGAAGTAACTGACCCAACAAATAACAAAAACATGAGCATGGAAAAAATGTACAGATACTGTTCCTCACCCACTTTAGGGAGATTGATATTCTCAATAACTGCAGTAGTTTACTTGTTCACTGATACTATGTTTTGGGGCCTCATGGTCTGGACTAGCAGCTTCATGGTCCTTTTTCTGTACAGACACAAGCAGCGGGTCCAACACATTCACAGCAGCAGGCTCTCACCAAGAGCTTATTATGAAACTAGAGCCACATGCATTATCTTGATCCTGGTGAGCATGTTTATCTCTTTTCATGCACTATCTAGCATTTTATCATATTATATAACCCGTATTAAAAACCCAATCCCTTGGCTGATAAATACCTCTCTCCTGGTGTCTTCAGGCTTCCCAACATTCAGCCCCTTTGTGTTCATTTTTAGTGATACCCGAGTCTCACAATTCTGCTATGCCTGCTAGACAAGGAAGAAAAATGCTCCAAGTATGGTTCTGGGACAAATGTTTCCTGCAGAACATTTCATCATTTATTTTATCACATTTTCTCCCAATATTTGTAGTCTCATATATTATACCATGTAATGTACAAGGATTTGGGATTTAATATTGAATAAAAATGATAATAACATAGCCTCATATTGTTTATTGCAATGTCAAAAAATAAACATGGTGTAGATAATGACCCAAATGTATGGTGGTTCTTCAAAAAATTAAACATATAATTGTCATATAATTTAGCAATTCCTCTTCTGTGTATATATTCAAGAGAAATCAAAGCAGGGACTTAAACAGATATCTTTACACCCATGTTCATAGCAGCATCATTCACAATAACCAAGAAATAGAAACTACTCGAATGTTCACAGATGGATGAATGGGTACACAAAAGGTAGTAGAGACCTACAATGGGATATTGCTCAGTATTAAAAAGGAATAAAATTGTGACTGACACATACAAAAATGTGGATGAACCTTGAAGACACTATACTAAGCAAAATACACCAGTCACAAAAGGACAAATATTGTATGACGCTACTTCTATGAGGTACCTAGACGAGTCAAACTCATAGAGACAGAAAGTAGAATATCAGTTACTAGGGGCTGGGCTGAGGGGAAATGGAGAGTTGGAATTTAGTGGTAGAGAGTTTAGCTGGGGAAGATGAAAACGCTCTGGAGATGGATGGTGGTGATGGTTGTGGAACAACATGAATATACTTCCCGCTGCTAACCTGTATACTTAAGAGTGGATAAAATAGTAAATTTTATGCTGTGGTGTGTGTGTGTGTGTGTGTGTGTGTGTGTGTGTGTGTGTGTGTGTGTGTGTGGTGGCTGGCCAGTACGGGGACCAAACCCTGGACTTTGCTGTTATCAGCACCAGTTTCTAACTGGCTGAGGTTACCAGCCAGTCCCTGTTGTGTGTTTTTCATCACAACTAAAAAGAGAGATAGTGCTGAAGACACTAAAAAAATGAGACAAAAGGTAAACTAAAATCCACCAAGTTAGCCAAGCCAGAGCCTTAAGAAACATCCACACTTTTTCTCTCACCCACCAGTCAAGACAAATCAGCTTCTACTATGCATTCTGCCTTTTAGCAATGTTCACGTTTGCTGCCTCCTCTCTATTTCCATGGACCCTGCCTCGACTTGGTTTCTTCTCTCTTTGCCGTATGATTTGTACTATCCTCCTCCCTAGCTCAAATTTTCAGTCTGCAGTTTCTGCTTAGACACTTTGTCTTC
>NW_007740329.1:8242-9701 GCF_000696425.1 Galeopterus variegatus | reverse complement strand
ATCAAAAATATTCAGAAAAAAACAACAATAAAAAATAACTGTACAACAATAAAAAGTAATACAAATATTAAAAATACAGAATAAAAACAATTCACATAGCATTTACATTGTATTATGAATTATAAGTAATCTAGAGATGATTTAAAGCCCAGGGAAGGATGTACATAGGTTATACACAAATACATGACATTTTATGTAAGGACCTTAAGCATCTGGAATTTTGGTATTTGCCAGGGTCCTGGAACCAATTCCCTGTGGATACTGAGAGACCACTGTATTGGCTGCTCTCCACAGGCCACTCTAATCTATTCTTTGTCCATTTCCTCCTTCTCTGTGCCCTGGAGACTGACTCTGTGGACTTCAACACCAACATCTTGTCTTTGGCATCTGGTTGAGTTCAGTTCACAGGAGGCACTGTCAGCAGATCAGAATGTGGGAGGAGAGCTGGCCAGGTAATTTATTCCCTTATGTATGCCCTTCCAGGCTGTGGTTTGTCAGTGACTGTGTTACTATACTCATGGCATCAGTTCCAGTTAGGCATCTCCCATCCCTCTGCCCGAGCTCTCTCTTCCCCTTGACCCTTCAGTCATAGGGGTGGTGCTGTGGATTGAATTTTCCCCACAAATCCAGTGAAGCTTGATCCCCATTATAACAGTGTTAAGAGGGTGGGAAAGCAGACTATGGTACTTTTGAAAGGTACAGCCTTTAAGAGGTGATTGGGGTGTGAGGACTATGCTGTCATAATGGATTAATGGGTTAATGGTTTAATAGATTATCACGGGTGTGGACTGGTGACTTCATAAGGAGAGCAAGTGAAAACGTTAATAAGCACTTTGCCATTCTCAACATGTGATATCCTGTGTTGCCATGGGATTCTGTACATGGCCCTCAGCAAAAAGAAGGTCCTCACCAGATGTGTCCCCTGGACCTTGGGCTTTCTAGCCTCTAAAACTGTAAGAAATAAAAATCATTTTCTTATAATTTACCCAGGTATCCTGTTATGAGCATAGAAATTGGACTAATACAGGTGGAAATGGCTTCCTGGGGTGCTTCATCACCATTTGTTAGTCCTCTTAGGTCTTCCCACATCTTTATAAATGGGCTTTTATTAAAAATTTGTTAATAACAACTCCAAATGGGCCCTCTGTTTACTGCTAGGACATGAAAAATGCAGTGATCACTAAGATCTATGACCTGGCTCTCCCTTTCTCTACACAGAACCTTCCATGGCTTCCCATTGTTGCCACGTTAAAGACCACATTTGTCAGCCTGAAAATTCAACAGCCTTCTTATCTGGCCCTTGATAATAGATTCTCTGTTCAGACTCATCTCCAGCAACACACCCCCAGAAGACACTTTCCCCGCAGCTATGCCAAATACCTGGCACATCCAGAATAAACCAACATTCTCTTAATCACCTGGGTCTTAGCACAGGCTCTTCCTTGTATCTCAACCACTC
>NW_007740329.1:5700-7022 GCF_000696425.1 Galeopterus variegatus | reverse complement strand
CCAGCATTTATCTTTCAGCGTCTTTTGGATTTTGGCCATCCTAACTGGGGTGAGATGGCTCAACATCACTCAGCATCCGGGAAATGCAAATCTGCTTAATTATTGAGTGAACTCCCGCTCATTCTTCACAGCTCTGCTCAGTGGCTTCCTCCTCCTGGAAACACTCCCTGACTCCCTGGCTGGGTCAAAGCCCTTACCTGGAGCTCCTACAGTGACCCGTGCTACTTCCATCATGACACCTATCTTATTATATTGTGATTGTGTGAATATAAATTTCTCCCAAATGCTTGACCACGCAAAACTTATCTTCCTTTTAAAAGTGTTGCTGTAAAAATAGCACATGCACATGTTAACCCAAACTTAAAGGATACAGGCACATAGCATGAAAAGTGAACATTTCATCCTTTCATTCTTTTTAACTCTTTGTCCTCACATTTTTGTTCCCTGATAAAACTGGCACCCATACAAATCTTTCTATCTCTCTGCAATCCTTTCTCTTTAAAGTTGTCTTTCATAACATTGCTTTAAAAAATCTTTATCAAGGAAAAATCCATGTACAAAACCTGCACACATTTAATGTCTACACCTCGATGAGTGTGAATATGTTCACACACTCATCATATCAACACCACCAGTGTACTGAACATATCGTTTACCTCCATAGAGTTGTTTTAAAAATAAAGGAATTTAAATTGTTTTCAGTGATAAGGATAACCCACACTTACTGTACCTAGGGGACTTCTTTATTTTGGTACCATCATGTATTTGCTCTGTTCTGAGCCAGTGGTACATACCACACTGAGGAAACTCATCCTTTCTACAGCATTCTTTATCTTTAGCATTTCATGGACACTTCATATAAATTTTAGAATTGTCTAGCTCTCTAAAAAATTTACCTGGGATATGCCTTACATTTATAGAGAAACTTGGAGAAAATTAAACTTTTTACAATGTTGAGTTTTTGTGACTTTGGTGTTATAAGGCTGCGCTCTAAGCAACTGAGCTAACCAGCCAACCCTGAGTTTTACACTTATAAATGTGATATACCTTTGCATTTAGCTAAGTCTCATGTTATTCAATAAAATTATACTATATTCTCCATAGAGGTCTTCAGTATATTTCTTTCTTTTTTTTCTATTTTACCTCTCAATATACATTGTAGTTGATTTTCATGCCCCTTTACCCATTCCTCTCCACCCCCTTTCCTCCCCCCCATCATATCTGTTCACTTGACTTAAATAATTCAAGGAATTTTTGTGGATATTCTGTCTTCTTCTCCCCCCCCCGATTTGTTTGTGTGTTTATTTATTTATTTATTTTTA
>NW_007740329.1:0-1073 GCF_000696425.1 Galeopterus variegatus | reverse complement strand
TTAGACTCTGGCCAGAGGATCCTTGTTAAACTCTGGCTTCTTGGATTTGGTGTGCCCCTGCCCCTACCCTTACCCTCAACCAACCTAACTCGCCCTGAGTCTCTCTCCTTCAGACCCTTGTTGCAGGGGTCCACCAGGAAGTGACAAGTGCCCAGCTGAACAACTGGGCCTTCAAATGCAGGACAGCCCATGCTGTGCCCCACACTCCACAGAGCCTGTGGCTGAGTCCAGCACAAACTCAGCTAGCACCAGACACTGACCCCAGTCCCACCTGGTGTCTGCAGCAGAGGACACATGAAGTTACTCTTGAAAAAGCCTGAAAAGATACACAAAATCGACAAACCTTTATCTAGACTAAGAAGATACACGAAATCGACAAACCTTTATCTAGACTAAACAAGAAAAAAGAGACCCAAATAAATAAAATCAGAAACGCAAAAGGAGACATTACAACAGATACAACCAAAATACAAAGAATCGGTAGGGACATAAACAACTGTATGGCAGTAAATTAAAAAAACTAAAGGAAATAAATAAATTACTGAACACATGTCACCCACCAAGGTTGAACCAAGAAGAAATGGAAAACCTGAACATACCAAAAACAAGTAAGGACACTGAATCAGTGAACTGGAGCCAGCTGGAGAGCAGAGGTGAGGTGTCAGAGCCACAGCCGGGGTATAGAGGGTGGGCAGGACAAGAGCACCATAGCCCACCCAGGGTGTTCCTGCCCTGGAGACCATGAAGGAAACTGGAACTGAGTATCCTCTCAATGTGCCAAACGCCTCTGTGCCATGCATCTCACAGATATGATTATCTTAAGTTGTCAGGAGAGTTTTATGGTTACCCTTTTGCCTTTGGGGAACCTAAAGGTATGTGTGAAAATGCATTGCCTAAAAATCTTCAGTCTATTAGGATGACAAGTTGAGCCAGTAAATTTCCCAGACCCTTTTTTACCCTGTCTCTCTATCATCGTACCATCCATCCATCCATCCATCCATCCTTCCTTCATTCCATCAATCCATTCATCCTTCCAATCACCTGTCAACCCACTAATCCATCCACTTATCATT